>NC_133577.1:87217652-87517652 GCF_964106895.1 Numenius arquata
TAAGCATACATGCTTTCAAGGTTTAAGCAATTTTCACTATTTATGTTGAATAAGATTTGCATTAATTAAAACATATGCAGTATTAAAAATCTTAATGGATAGATAGATCTTCCTGCAGATCCTGGCATGGAACAGTTTTTCCTGATTTCATAAAAAGAACAAATTGACTGTCAATTGACTCTAATTAACAATGTAGACACTTCACAGGCATTTAGAAATAATCATTTGTTTCCAGGCATGGTCTGGTATATGCTGTGCAGGTCAATTGATAGTCTGTTGCTGTAGTTGAAAAATAAGATAAGCTGAAAGAAAAGGAAGCATTACAGGTCAATATAAGGTGAAAGTCCTGTGCTTTGGTCAGCTATTAACTGTCTCAGACTGACTTAAAATATGATCTTTTGCATATGGCTATGAGTAAGCTCTGTCTAAGCAACTAATTCCATGCCTGCTCTGAATATTCTGATGTCTAGACCATTCCTGAAAGTGGTTTAAATTTATCTGTTTTATTTCACTGTAAAAAGTCTAGTTTCTTGACACCATGGTAGCCATCACTGCCAGCTGAGCACAATAAGGCCACTACTCTCCACTGCTTACATATTGCACTTGCCTCTCCATCATTCTTTTGGCATCTTGGATACAGCGGGGAAAAGAGATGAAACCGATGTCTCATCTCTCATTACTCTCTTGCATTTAGACGCCATATATATATGTTGCTCAGTGTAGCATGACAATTTTGGTTAAACTAGGGCACGTTTTCACCAAAGTGCAAGAAATAGGGAGCGTCAAGAACAAGGTAAGGTTTATTGGGTAATTGGATGCATAATTATTTCAAAGATAAAATTCAGTCATCCAAGGGATCATATGAAAAGCGTCAACCACTTTTAAATAGCCAAAAGTGCAGGTATCAAATGCATCACATCAACAGAACATCTAAATCTTTTGAAATTCTCCCATTCTCACATGTGATTGCAGTAAGGACAATCCATTAAGAAAAGGGACACAGGTAATATTACTCCTAACCAAAATCTAGTAATCTGACCATACAGAAAATAAAGGAATGAGAAAACATCTACGTCATATTTCACTACTGTTTATACCCTGCAGTGAAGCAGATGAACAAATAAACATTTTGAGTAAGATCAAAACAGACTACCTGGGAAAACACTTTGGAAATCAGAGCATTACTTTTGAAACTGGAAAAATTCCTATTTTGACATCGCTGCCAATTTCAACCATCCAAAATCATGAGTCAAACCCCAGATAATCATAGGATTGGCTTAAAAATAGAAAACTAAAAAAAAAATAGTTTGTGTTTCTTTTTACTAGCCTTTTGTTTTCTGAGATCTTACAGATAATTTGTTTCATTTTGTCAAGGTTTTATAAACAACCATTAAAACTTGAAGCTTATCATCTAAAATAAAGATCTGCAATCTCTTAATTCCAGCTGCAGTGACTTTATGAAAATACTAAATTTCATGAGACTTGTGTTATATTTATGAGTGCTGGGAATACAGCCAATTAACCAGAAACATTTAAGACACACATTGACAAAAGAAATCATAAGAAAATGCATTCTTAAAAAGTCCATTATCTTCACATTTATTTTTTGGCACAAGGTAGACTCAAGACTGGCATGAGGCTGACTTCTTAATCACTGTGTAAGATTGAAAGCAGAAAGCAGAAGTGATGGCAACTTCCCTCACTGAAGTGCCGGAGGAGTAGATGGGCAGTAGGTGGGCAAAGGTAGTCCCTTTGGCAGAAGCAAGGGATCTGCATTGGACCTGCAATCTTCATGCCCTGGTCTCACTTTACTTTGATTTGCTGCAGCTGATGTCAGAGGGACCTGTGAGGTCCCTGGTCTCAGCAGCCACCAGACAGCCCTGCATTCCAGCCGTACTGCAACCAGCCTTGCTTCACCCAACATACACTACCCTCTCAGACTAATTATAGCACAAATGATCTGTGGTAAATCAGGCAAATGCTCCTGCCTAACTCTCCCCCTTCTTCTCACCCCCCCAACCCCTGCCATTTAGATCCTTTCTACATAGAAAGTTATAACAATATAATAACAATGTAATTCTTAAATACAAATTTTCAGGCATAAGCTAAACCACAATAACTCAGTTTTATAGCAGTATGACAGAGTCCAGACAGAGAATCTAAATCCATTTAAATTAAAGCATTACAATGGAGGAAAAGATAAGACTTTACACAGTAAGCTCTCTAGAGCAAAAGACAATTCCTCACCCTGAGAATCCGCAGGACCTTGAAAATAAAAAGGCCTTGAATGTATCTGTGTTTCTAGATGGTATTGTAATAGAAATAATAGCAATACTAACAAGTAAAAACATATGAAAAATAGGCCACTGAGTCATTGTTTTGTTTTCCATTCCATTAGTGGAAAACTGCTGTTTGGGATTTTTTTGACAATCAAAATTTCAAAGATTAAAACTTTAGGAAAGCATTTACCTGTCAGTGTTGTCACTAAAACTGTTAAAAGTTCTTCAAATGGATGACAGGAATGAAGGCAATCATCACAGTCAGTATGGGATATCATCTTGATCCATAATGCCTAATACCTGTGCATGAGAAGCGGTGACAACTTGTGATTACAGTCAGCTCTGTCTCTTGGAAAGTCACTTACATGTGAATAGATATAAACCGCCACTTATTGCTATTTTCCAAACTGCAGAAGATATTAAAGAATGTGACTTCTCATCTTATCTCAATGTACATAAAAGTAATGAGAACATTGATTCATTGACTATATATTTTATCACTTCTTCATGGAAGAATTGCTATACAATATAGTAAAATCTCATTTTAAAAATAAGTGAACAACAAAGTCATCATTATGAACAACATAATGGAAGACAAGATCTGTTCTGCGATTCTCACTGGCTTAAGACAAAGGTTCTAATTTATTCTGTTTCAGTTTACATGATCTTTCATCTCTCTGTCCTTCCTCCCACTATTTTCTGGATTATCATTGTAATTCTGTTTATCTCACATGCACACAGACTTCTCCTTTCTCCGGAAGTTTGAGAATGTTGATTTTGTTATTATTTATCATGCTAGTCATGTCTTCAATGTTTTGAAAGGACAAAGGAAGAAAAGAACTTTATAAATGAGATTATTAGTATTATATCAAAGCTGGGAGAATGCAGAACAATGACAAGAGTGGAGAGATTTCTATTAGCTTCACAGTCAAATACCAGTGCAGAAGCTTTTGTCTGTGAAAAGGCTGATGTGGCAACTGCATAATGGACAGATGAATGTCATACAGCTGTTGTTACAGTCACACAACATAATAGGTCATAGAAGTTACAAACTCCATTAGGTCTGGATGAGTTTTAAATTGATGAGTGCCCATAGACATTAGTGAATTCTTTCAAAATCACATATATCATGCCAGCACATGCGTAAACCCTCAGTTCTTTACACATTATAAATCTAAAAGGCTTTGTTTGCAAATCTCAGTACTAATAACCATTCTATTACTTCAGTAAGAAGAAAAAATTATTTCATTTCACTCATTTTTGGAGATGGGACTGAAATTAAAAAAGATTATATGCAGCAACACTAGTGTACACATTATGTTAAATTGTAAAATATTGGGATCTCACGTCATAAAATATTTTAGACTGAAGCATTCTTAGATGTCAAAGTCTGGCTACTCCACAGTCACAGAATGATAGAAAGTGCTGTTGGAAAAGACTGTGAAATTATCAAATCCATTCCAAGGCAAAATTGATTATATCAATGTTATTCTGGTCAGATCAGTTTATACCCTGGTTTACATATTTCCAGTGGTGGAGTTCTCCAGTGTTTCATTATTATTACGTTCCTCAAGACATCCCTTGCTACAAAATAAGGAATCTTATCTTATGGGGAACAGTTTATTCCTTGCCTTTTGACTGGTAAGGGAAATTAAGAAGCCTCAGTCTGAATACATTTCAGTTGTTCAAGACGGAATTGGGATCACTGCAGTGTGGAAATTCAGAAGTTCATGTAGCAGAGCTAGGATGAGATGAGCAGCCATTAGTGGAGCAGACATGCTGTGTTTTAACCCCCCAAAAGATTATTAACTTCGCCCTTACCTCCTCATGTCTGAAACAGGTTAGCTTTCAGCAGTCATAGGATATCAACCAAAATCAGGCAGTCTTTTATGAGTTCTTTTGAGGGTTTTATAAGGTTTTATCATGTTCCTTTTACTAAGAAATATGATGAAAGAAGAGTTTCTAAATGTCTTATTTCTATGCTGCTTTCAACAATGTGTCAGCATCCATCAAGGAGAAAGTAGGTAATTTAGTCCAACCTAGTCATTTGATAATGAAATTATGACGGAGCTGGTCCCCTGTATCTTTCTAAAGTGACTGTGATCACGTCATGAGGCTTTTCAGAGGCTAAACAAAAGACAACACCAAAATCACTTGCAAGCGCAGAAAGTTTTCTGGTTTCATTGTTCATATTGTTACTCTTATTGTTGAATTACTTTGCATATCAAATAATCTAATATAAGGCAAGTGCCTGTATGATGAACATGTTATTCTTTAAGTGTCTGTCAGAGCACTAGCCCTGATTGCCACATTACCTCAAGCTAGACCTTTGAGCTCTGTAAGAGATTTTTTCTCGTTCATAATTTGCTTAGTTAAAGCACTTACAATAAGCATGTAATCAAGAGCTAGATGTAATGATTTGATGTCTTGTACTAACTGTTCTCCATCTACAGAGTAGTTCATCTTGAGAAGCACCAGTATGAATGAGGTGGATATATTATACTGGTGAGTCTTTTAAACCCTAAGTTTATTATCCCCACATTATGCTATAGTGTCCTATTCCCATATAGAATAATAGCTATCAAAGTGTTTTAGGAAAGGAGGTATTGATATCCCTCTTTTTTTGATGACGAAAACCAAGGCATTAGTATAGGACTTGTAAATAAATCACTTGGAATAGATTAGTAAGATAAAAATATATCATTTCATATGACAAAACCTTTTAGAATAAACCCCACCTGTAAATGGAAAGAGGGGTTGAGGGGTTGGTCTCACTGCACCACTCATCAGTAGAACACTGATGTTAATAACTAGTTTCATTACATAAATTAAGACATTCTCAAAAGGAAGAATACAATTAGACTATAATCAGTCTAGCATCTTGTAGACTACATTCTCAGCCAGAAAAAAACTTTATCCCTCTCACTTGTCCAGGACAATTTCTTAAGTTTCTCTTGTCTTGATCACCTCAAACTTCAACACATATGAGCTTACATTTGTTAGCTGCCAAATTCCTAGTCATTTATTTACAAGAGATAGGTGGTGGCTTTTCTTACTTTCCCTAACAATTAGTTTAAAATCATGAATATCATTGAACTATAGAATCATTTAGGTTGGAAAAGATTATTAAGATTGTTGAGTCCAACTGTAAACCCAACACAGCCAACTCCACCAGTAAACCATCACAATTTCTCAAGAATAGAACTGGAAAAAACATGTGCCAATAATGGATTTACTTTTTACTGTGTAAATATAATGAAGAAATATAATGTTCTAACTGCAGGCACATGAAATCTTGGTCAGCACTGGATTGCACTAGCAAAAGCAAACCTGCAAATGCCTGTATGGATATATATGTGAATATATAGTTAAATACAGATGCTAGTGGGATTGGTTTCAATTTATTTTGAATGCCTGCATCTGAGTTAGCCATCTAGAATCTTTTTTTAGTCAGTGAAGGAAAAAAAACTTTTCTGCATTGTGAATCATCTGATATAGTTTAGATTTATGTGTTAAGCTGAAATAAATTTCATTCTAATTGTAACTTTCCTTTCATTGATAATAACAGAAGTCAAATGGCTAACAGATAAAAGCATGTACAATATAGGTAGCTTTGATATTTGCTTCTTGCTAATAATGTAGAAGCTTCTTAAATCACAATAAAAAGCAATAAGTAATGGATACAATATAGTACAACTTTTCTAAGATTAAATTGTTAGAAAAATGTCGAGGTTTCCTCTTCAAAATAAGGATGAACCTAATTTCTTCTGTTGTGCCATCAACTTAGTTTGAAAGAAAAAATATGAGGCTTGAAGGTAACAAGAGATAGGACATGATAGCCTGGCAGCGATAATAGCTACCTGCAGCTGTCAGAGGATGGAGTGGATACCAATAAATAAGATGTTTACTGCTCTTTGGGATTTGTAGCTCAAAAATATGGATCTGAGTGACTGTAGCAAACTGCCATAGCACAGCATATGTTCAAACTATATTATTTGAAAATTTATCTAATGCTGATTTTCAGATCTTTGTGACCAAGTGGAAGAAGAATTTCTATGAATATCTCCTTCAGGCCTGTGCCAAAGCACAGAAACCAATTAACAAATCCTTGGCTACTGCAGTTGTATGCAATAGTTTTATTGGATAGTAAAGGAGAAAAGAGAACATTTCAATTACATGAAATGTATGGTAAACTCTATGTCCATGCAATTAATGAAAAAAGGCAAATTTCAGTGACTGACTGTCATGAGTAAATATCTTCCCAGTCCAAGGTGATACGACTGTGGCTGTAGTCCCCACAGATGGGACTAGCAGGCACAGAAAGCCGAAATAAGTCAGTAAAATAAATTTTTCTACTTATTTTAATTGGGTGCTTTTGAAAATGCGTATAAACGATCTTACAAAGAGAAAGAAAACAACTATTGGGGGTACCATTTGCTCATTATATAGTAATTATATAATCAGTACTTATATAGATATTTCTCAATAAGTGAGAATCAGCCTCCTGCCATAGTGAAGGAAGTACTGTTTTCTGTCAGTTTCCCTCCTGCTGGTAGGTGATCAGAGGGTGACAGGCCTTCTCACCATTCAACTATTTCCTTACATTTGTACTTTAAGTCCCATTTTAGACTAATGGGACTAATTTAGAGTAATTGCCACCTCCCAACAATCTTGCTATTAGAAAGCTATGAGAGTTTTATTATATTGTTATCTGAAAGCTCAGTCATTTGCCAAGGTGGAGCAGGGGTTCAGGAAATGGCTTCATTTGCTGAAATAAAACTGGAGTTAGTACACTGTTAAAGTGTTTACCAGAGATAAGGTCCATCATTGGCTGTCTGACATAGTACATTCAATTTAAAAACATCATCATCTTGTGTCACACAGTCCAGCTGATTATGCAGGCACCTATATCTTGTATTTCCTCCACCTTCAGTGGATCAGATGCTGGAGAGAGCAGTGGTAGGAAGGGGCAGGAGAGAGAGGACCATCTCATAATATCCGCCAGTGGGCAGAAACTGTTGAGTGCCATCTGGAAGCTGTTTTGTACCTGTAACCTGAGACAGTGGGACTAGCACCTCTTCATTGCTCCACACCGCAGTCAAATTTTCGCTTGCCCTGTGGTCTGCTTGCAGTTGTTCCATGGGCTGGAGAGTCACTGCACGCTGCTGCAAGCATGCTAGGGACACCTCTGGCTACTAAGGAGCATGGAACAAGAGTTAACTGAATCATTTCCATGTCCATTAAATGAGCTATGACCTAAAATGAGATTCTGGCACACTTTGGTTCTAAATTTCAGACTCGTCAAATTCGTACTCAGCTTCCATCTCTCTTCACTCACTTCCAGACTAATAAATGAAAAATTCCAATGACAGCACTTAAAATCTGTACGATTAAATCTTAAGTCTTTTTTATTTTTATTTTCTTTTCTTGTTTCTACTATGCTGTATAAGAACAGCTAGAGAAGGCAGTCTCTAACAAAGCCTGCACCTGTCAGAGTGCACTTCCACTTGTAGCTTATTATTCAAATTGGTTTCCTATCTGTTGCAGGAAGCCACTGAATCTTTCATTCTGTCATTCCAGCAGACTATTCATGAAGTAATTCAGAAAGTTATTTCCAGTCCTAGCTTACCCTTTCACCCTGCACAATGTGACTTTTAGCCTAAAGGCACTACTCACGACTAAGCACATCCCCAGAGTATTAGTATGTGGACTATTAGCTCTGCAGAGCTCTTGTTAGCTATTAGATGTGAAGACTGTTTTTGCAAATACAATGACTGAGATGACTGGTGTTCACCACAGTCATGCAAAGATAAGTCATTCCTAGTGATTTATGGAAAATATGTCATGTAAATAGAAAAGCTATCAAAACAGAGAAATTCAGCAAGTCTGTAAATTCCAATATCCCCTCTCTGCACGTGGCCACTACCACATGCTTTAGGGAAAGTCTAAAAAAATTTAAGAAAAAGAGTAACCTTTCCTCAGAACAAATGCATTTTTTAACACTCACTCTTGGATGACTGCTATTGCTCAGAATCAATGAAACTCTGTCTTTGTCACAATAATAATAAAAAGAAAAGAATAGCCTGTGGTTAATTTTGTGAATGGTCCCATGGCTCACGTAAATGTCTGATTCATTTAAAGTCAGCTACATTCTCAGCCTCACTAATAGGCTATGCCATTCCTCCTGTAGGAATGAATTCCAGAGGTTAATTATATATTATAAAGAGTTATATCACTTTTCAGTTTAGCTGAGTGCTGCTTTTCCCCACTCCATCCCCCTGACCTTCCTTCCCTTTCACTGTTTTGTATTCCTCTAGCATATCTCTCTTACTTCATTTTTCTTAACCCCAGCATAAGTCCCCATCTTATTTTTTGTTTTTATGGAAAGCTACAACAAGCAGAAAGACTCTAAGGGCTGTTTATTCACTAATTCTGGAGGTACGGATGCAAATTACATTTTTGGTCAATACAATCTTATAAAGTTTAGTATAATGAAAATTAAAGCACATTCAGGCTGTGAAACTATTGGCAGGGGGTCCATTCCAATAATTACAACAGCTCTGACAAAAGCCCTGAAATCAAATTTCCTGGATGAATAAATTCAGATAGTCTTATGAGAAGATTTCTTTTCCAAACAATGCACAATGAAGTGATCACAGATACATCTGGCAGAATCCTTAATGAGTATTGCGTTCCCGTCTACTAAGTACTGTACTCATTTTTACTGTTCAGTGATGCTATTTAGATTTTAGAATATGGTCACTGTGTGCCATGTGAAACGTACCTCATTAAAGTGTTTTCTGATTCAAGGTGAAATTGATACTATATAATCATAGCTATTACCTTTTGGCAAGATCCAAATATATTGACATTTGCATATGTTAGGCTTGCAAAAGTATAGAGTAAAATCCTAGTTCCATTTTTGTGAGGACACTATATAAACTATTTTAAATTAGATTTTTCTTTAGATGACAGCAGTATATATTATTATGCATATTTTCTTCATTTTAATTCCTAAATGCTTAAATAGATCTTTTGGGTGGTATCTTTTTAAAACTCATTTAGTAGTAATGACTGGGATACTAAATGAATGTTAACACAAGAACCACTCCTTCCTCCCCCCCCACTTACCATCACTCAAATGGAGGGCATTAATACATGTTCTATTGTCTGCTTTCCTCTAAAAAAACCATTTAAGCCAGATAATCTGATACCAGGAAAAAGAGAAGGAGGGGTGTGAGTGAACATAACTGGGAGAAACAGGATGTGAATGTAAGGACAGAGAAATGTGAAAGAAGCAAACGTATTTCCTTCCATGTCAAGCATGTAAAACAATGATTACCTGGCAGTTCTAGGGCTGTGTGTAGAAGCAGCACTCAGAGGTAGTTGCACAACCTGAAAGATATGAAGATTTCTCTCTTGCCATAACTGTCTTTCTCAAGTTTAGATTGCTCAAAAGTAGTGTTTAGGTAATTACATGCCTAGGAATTGAAGTCTTGATTGGCATAATTATATATGCTGTCATCAGAGAGAATATTTACTGCATGCTCTTAGTTCCACATTGTTAATGTGCTTTTAATGTTCACTGGAAAAGAAGAAAAAGTTCAGGTTAGCATTAATTTTAATGAATATTCTGAATATTGATGAATTTGTTCATAGTTATTTGGTCAATTGGCAATAGATATTCTGAAATACTCTTATGTGTGGGTCCTCATTCTGTTAACTGTCTATTCTTCAGTATGTGTTCTTCATCTGAGCAGTACCCTCAGTTAGAGTACAACATGAAAAGCAGCAGATATTAATCTATCCATAACTGCACTGGCTGATAAACCAGAAGCACTGTGGAAGCATAAAACACATTACAGTGATTATTATAGCTTATTGCTGGTCTGTTTTTATCATTTTCTCCTTTACATCATAGGTTTAAACTAATATTTGTTCCAGAGTCATGTCCCATGGAGCAGAATGGAAAAACAGAATTTTACCAAGGAATAGAACACATTCACACATACTGCATAGGAAAAAATGAAATAACAGTGTTATGGCTTTATGAGGTGCAAGCTGTGCCCAGTACAGCTAGACAATGCATATAGGCCTGAAGCTTTAAAATGCTCCGTCTTGCAGAAAAAAAATGTATTTTATGTGAGTTAGTGATATTCAGTAGAACTCACCCTCCAAGGAACACAATTTCCTTTATGAAAGAGAAATTTTACTCTCAGAATTTTATGTATAGCAGGGTTTAAGAGAACTGAAACCTCTAGATGAGCATGTAAAATCACAGCTGGAAAAGTCTAGAAGCAAAAACACGAATAAAGAAAGAAAAGGGTCCTAAAATATTTTGTGTTCTTAAAAGTTAACTTTTCTGCCCTTACTGCTGTAACAGGAGTCATTGGAACTTAAGATCTGCTCAACAGATATTGTTTTCTATAACTTAAAATCACAGAATAAAGTAAACTGGAGAGTATCGCTGGAGGTCATCTGATCTAAGGTCTTGCTCAAAGCAGGGCTAAGTTTAATGTTTGATCAAATTGCTCAGGATCTTGGCCAGTCCCGTATTTTCTCTGTGTACTTCTGAGGGGAGTATGGCTTCAACTTATTTATAACAACCCATTAGGTAGTTGAAGAAAGCAGTAAGACTTCACTAACCCTTCTTCCTCAGACTGAAAAGAAAACCCAACACCAATTTTCTCAGGCTCTTCTCATAAGGCGTATTCTCCAGCCCTCTTGGTAACACTCCATTGGGCTCACTCCAGTTTGTGAATGTCTTTCTTGTACTGGGGAGCCTAAATTTCGATGCAGCACTCAAAATGTGGTTCCAGATGCCAAATAGATGGGGGTAATCATTTCTCTCATTTTACTGCCTACGTTCTTACCACTGCTGCTCAATATGCAGTTAGCCTTCGTAACCGCAAGAGCGCACTGCTGACTCATGATCAACCTCCTGGCCACCAAGACTTCCAAAGACTTTCCCTCAAAGGTGCTTTCAAGCCAGTTAGGTCTGCCCTCTTGCAGATGGTTATTCCACCCCTATTATTGTTAAATTTCATGAAGTCTCTGTTAGTGCATTTTTCCAGCACATTGAAATCCCTGTGGATGGTCACCTTTCCCTCCAGCATATTGAGTACTGCTCCTAGTTTAGTGGCATCCACAAAGTTACCAAAGGTGCTTTTCATCGAGTCATTGTCGTTATTAATGAAAGACATTAAATATCATCAGCTAATTATTGTCCCATAAAGAACACATTTAGTAACATAAGTCAGCCTCTTCAGAAGCCTTCAATGCACTCTATTGTTTCTCCTGTTTGTTTTCCATGCTGCACATGTTCATGTATGGGCAGTTGGGATGGGCACCCAGATGCACAACTTTGTTTAGAGAAGTGTGATAGCCTCCTGCATCATACTGTCCATGACAGTGTTCTATGTTCCACCCCATTCTTCCACTTTTCCTTGTAATTTATGTGCTCTCTCCCTCTGAATCTCCTTTTAACCCCAGACTCCATTACCTTGGGAATCTATATCCAGTCATTTAAGAATAACGTCTGGCCATCTGTCCTTCTATGTAATATGGATTTGGGTATTTTTTGCCCCTCTAAGGTCTCTGCAAAGATCCTTTCCATGTCCTCCCTACCCTTCCTGATGTTACACCATCTACTCACCTTCTCCCATAGCTCCTTTACTCGACAACCTCATGTCTCTGCTAGGGTGCACATCGCACAAGTGTCAGGCCTGGGGCAGGAGAAACCACAGGCGCTTCTGGCAACCTAGTACCTGGGCAACCTTGTCCTTCCTCAGGAATTGTGTCTTGGTCAAAGCCATGTCATGGAGGGGTCACTGCAGTTCCTGTTGGGAACCACACTCCCTAATTACCTTTGCCATTGTAGTACCAGCTCCAGCAGCCCCACACAGTCCCTTGCACAGTGCCTATGGGCATCCTGCATGTCCTATCCTGCACCAGCTGCTGAGTGCTGATTAATATATCCTGTTCATATGCTCCTCTTCTACAAGCCTCGTTTAGATTATTTTTGGCAATTAATTATGGTCAATGGTTCTTAAAAATACAAAACCTTTATTTTGCAACAGAGAAAGGGGAATCAAGAAGAAGGACCTCCCTGTAATATAGTGACAAATGGTTCTTCACTGCTGAAGGAACATTCTGTACCCACCTCCAAGAATTGCATATCATAGAATCATAGAATGGTTTGGGTTGAAAAGGACCTTAAAGATCAGCTAGTTCCAACCACCTTGCCATGTTTTTTTCCATTTAAGAGTCTTGGGATAACATGTATAAATAGAATAAGCAGCAGACATGAAATCTCAGGACTTCTTTCTTGGAGAATATTCTTGACTACAAAGTTTGTTTCCCTTTTATTTTACATGTTCCAGCCTTATGATGTCTTTCTCAGCTACAGTAAAGCTGCTTAGTAAGCTGCCTCCTCTTCTTTAATAGAGTAGACTTGACCATAGCTGTGCCACAGAGTAGTGTTCAGAATTTTAAAGAAGAGTATAACATTTCAGTGTTCAGTCTTTCTCAGGCTGAGAATGACTTGAATTCTTTTTCTGATGAATAATTTGATGCTTGATAACTAAGCTGTGGTCCAAAAAGGAGGTGTTACCGCTATTGCCTTGAAATGATCTCCAGTCGAGGGGCCTTTGATGGGTTCTTAAACATTAAATAATGCTTGACAGTAGGTGGTATCTGTTGAGAAATAAGCATGGTGTTCACCTAATTCTGACTTTACAACCATCTGAACGTAGTCCTGTTAGTGCATTCCTCAAATTCCTTATCATCTCAGAGAGGTCATGGTGCATTCTTTTGGTCTGAACAGGTGTTTCTGATGTCAATGGCAATATAAAAATAGAATCTGTTATTATGAAAAATGATGGATTTTTTTTTTTCTCCCCATAAGATTTGGTTTTGGCTGGTTTGACATTTTAAAGGACTTTTCTTTTAAAATTTTTACTTTTCTAAGAGTTTCAATGGAATGTTAAAAAATGGCAGCCACATGGATAATATTTTTCAGCAACAGAGAGCATCATTTTATCTTGTCAGTAATTGGCACTACTGGAGATATTACTTAAAAAAATAAATAAATCATGCAAGTGCTATTCATTGTTCTTGACTATGAGTAATTTGGATTGGATAACTTGATGATCATCACAATCTTCTGTGAATGTAAATTAGGCTGAGTAATATTAAACAGAAGATTTAAAATAGACAAAAGGAAGTGCAATACATGATAAAACTATGGAAGTCTTTTCCATAGGATATTGTAAATGTCAAAACATAGACTTAAAAAGGATTAGGAATATTCATGGAAAAAAATTCCTTCAAATACAGTTAAACATAAAGATACAGCCTATAGCTCAGAAAATACTAAAACTGCAGATTTTGCAAAGGATTTATCTGGGGAAGTATCACTAGAGGGTTACACTGAATGTATCCACTAGCATCTTTTTTCTAAGATGGAATACTGGACTAGAGAAATCTTTGGCATGACCTAGTATGGCTGTATTCTTATAACTCTCCCTGGTCTATACTGACTGCAAAGTCATGGTTACTAATTTATCATTTCATCGACATTCCTCTGCTCCAGTCCAAAGTGCATAACTTTTCTAATGCAGAAAGGACCTCTGACTGAAACATTTTTAAAACACTTTTGAAAGCTTGTGAAAGCACTGATTTGAACTAAACTAAATCTTATTTCATGTATACCTAGTTTGAGGTCACTAATAATAAAATACCTTTGTGACAGCTATACCTCTGAACTACTGTTTACAATGTACATGAATGTGACATAAAATAGATATGTCCCCAGTTTGAATTATTATATTCAAACTAATTTCACTTCATTGCTAACACACAAGGCTTATATTGCACAACCCTATGATTCAGTTCTTTTAATTACATTTATAGAGCTATATGCCATGCAATATGCTAAATCCTTTTTAATCCTCTAACAAATTATTATTTCAACTAGGAAACACAGTAATGAAATTATGGCATTAACATTCATCCTTGAACTGAAATAGACTTGTTTCCCAAGAAACCAAAAAGCATTTTCTCTCTAGTCCAAATCCATACCGTTAAAATCTGAGCTGAATAATTTTTAGAGCTGGGTAAACAGTTGCACTGATACTCCTAGAAACTGAATATTAAGCTTGCACACTTGATGGTTCACACCAGAAAGGTTATAATTTATGTGGAATGAGATAATGTTTTGGGTAGTAAGAATCCCAAATCCCTCAGAGTCTTGACACAAAGGCAATTAAGCGAGCAGACAAGAGTCTGACTGCATCCTTCACAACTACAACCAGGCATGCACACACAATTACTTCACAGCACTCTTGACACATTACATTTAAACTCTGTACCCAGCCAATAAATCTTACAGAAGCCTATTTTTTTCCATCAACATTGCCTTGGGCAAGGCCTGTGTGACCTAGAAAGGAAAACATGTAGCAGTTTATAAATTTTTCTGATGCTGTTTAACTGATACCTCTCATCAAGCTTCTTAACTCTGTAAAAGATTCAGTGCCACAAGAACTACTGCAAGGTCTCCTCCTAGTAATAGTATCGACTGGTCAGGAATCAATAACAATGCAAAATGTGCAACTGTCTCTATTTCACATTATTGCAAATATTGTACTATATGCAGTAAAACCATGGCCCCGTTTAAGACAGTGAAAAAATTGCCACTGACTTTTGTAGGACTGCATTCTCCAACTTTACAGGTCTTTGTTTAAGACTTGACTCCTTGAGTTCCATATTTTTCTAAGATTTTCGACTGTTTCTTAATAGGGTTACCTATAGACATTATGACTGTAGTGAGAAATTTGAAATTACAAACTAGAAAGTGAATAAAAAATTTAAAGGAAGCATTTTTGTTTCTGCATCTATCTATTTTCTAGCAAATCATATTATTTAGTGTTTTTTTTCTTCACAAGACTTGAACAGTTTGAATATCTAATACCTCTTATGACCCCAATGATCATTTGTTAACAGTGGTCTGAATCTGAATTACTGTGTTTTAAATACCATGTTCAAAATTTACAATGAAGTAATAAATATAATAAAAATTCCTTTTATAACAACTTCCAATAAGTGGGAGGAAGTCACATTCTTTCAGAGACAAGTAGTTAAAGCAATTATGTAAATTACTCAGCTGGCTGTAATTATTTATAACTTCTAAGTTGCCTTTCAAATTATTTGTAGCAAATTTTCAGTGTTTAAAGTGAAAGGTCAGGATTTATGCTGAGTTATCGAATACAAAATCCAGTAAATACACTTTTCTGATATATATTCTCTAGGCTGAAGCCAAATTACCAGCCAGCTTAATTTATAAATGAGCTCCACTTCCTAACAACAAGGTTAAATTAACTTCTGTTTCCTGTACGTGGGGTGTGTGGGAAGGAGGGGGGAAGGAGATTTGGGTGGAGGAAGTAATCCAATTTTTTAGCAAAAAACCCAATTTTAATATGAGGATCAGAAGACAGCCACTGAATTGTTAACTTCTGGTTGGCCATAGTGTTATAATTGTACTTCTTTCTATTTCCATTGGCAGTATTTCCCATTTGCTGAATTCATGTTTTACAATAGTTTTCTTCCTTGGCATATGCTTGAATGAAGCTAACTGGTTATCAAAGACAGAAAGACTTCTGATACAACAGTAAGGAGAACTTAGTAATGAATTTTTTTTTCTTAAAAACTTTTTTTGATATATTTTCTGAGTTAAAAATAAAAGTTTCAATGGTAATTTTAAATATAACAAGAAACAGAATTTTTTTTTTCTGATTTTCAATGTTTATGCAAAACCATCACTAATACTGACAATACACACTGTTCCATATAACTTGGTGCATTGATTCAGCAATATATTTTCCCTCTTGAAATCTGTAACAGAAAGTGCCTTCCATGTGCTAATCCACATCTCTATAGCAGAAATCTAGAACACTCATTTACTGTATTCTCACAATAAATATCTGACATGTATTTAACTGTGTTATGCCTATTAGAAATTTTTCTAGAGACAAAAGTCACACCTTTGAAAAAAGACCAATCCTATTTCTTTATTACCCATGTCTTTCTAATCACTGATGCAGGGGCAAGTCTGGGGGATGGGGGGGGAGAGGGGGGGGAAGATGTGTGTCCCTCTGTCAAATTTCATAGATAACAAGCTTGAAATAAATATATTAATTTTAAACCAAAAAACTAGTCCAAATGTACGTACTTTCTGAAGATAAGTCCCTCTCATATCAAAACAACTGCTGACCTACTTTTGTTGTATATTCAGATATACCATTCCCTTGTGCACCACAAGAAAATTTCTTGGATGAAAAACTACTGTTATTCTAAGGAAAGGCATTTTGGCACCTTCCTGTGCCTCTCTCTCTTGCCTATACCATTGGAGATCTATGGTTTCCCTTTTTGAGTGAGACTAGCAGAAACCGTGACAGTAGCAGGTGGTAGCAGGTCTGATATATTTGATTCTGATTAAGTACTCTCCTTAGAGACATTTGCCTGACATTTTCTGATTCAAGAGTCTCAAAAGCCATGAGGGGTTCACAGAGGGAAATAGGAAAGCAGTAGCTATTCGGGATCCTGAGTTTATTAGCAATCTGTTTTATAGAAGAGTGACCTGGGAAGAGGTAGGAAGGCATGGGGCAATAAACAGCAGGTACACAACAGACTCAAACAAGCTGGATACATACAAATCCCTGGAACAAGATGGAATTCACCCAGAAGGGCTAAAAGAGCCGTGGGCTGTGATTTTTTAATTCAACTGTCTGTCATCTGGGAAAATCAATGGTGATTAGGGAAGGTGCCTGACCAGTAAAAAACAGAAAAATAACACTATGCCCATCTTGCCTTTAGAAAAAGCAAAGTAGCCATGTAGGTGCAAGGAACAAACTGATCAGCATCACCTCAGTCCCTAGAAAGATCACAAAACATTCACACTTAGGTTCTATTCCAAGCAGATGTAAGATAAATGTATCTGGAGTAGTTGGCACAGATTTACACAGGGCTTGACCAACATGAAAACTCTCTGCCATACAACAAGTGATTATGTGGATGTGGAGAGACTAGAGAGACTCTACCTTATTGTTAGTAAAGCTTTTGACACCATCTTTAACAACAATTCCATTCGGAAATTGACAAAACACAGAACTCGCTTTGGAAAAATGAACTACTAGATGGACTGAAAAGTGGCTGGGCTGCCAGGCACAAATAGAAGTGATTATTGCCTTGATTTTGGCTGACAGCCAGCAGCAATCAGAGGAACCCAGAGACCAGTTCTGTGCCCCATACGTATTCAACATCTTCATCAGCCACTTGTGTGATGGCACAGTGTACCCACAGACAAATTTGTAGATGACTAAACTAAGGGGAGTTGTTGGCACAGAGTTTCAGTCGAAAGTGATTTTGAAAAACGTGAGGACTGGGGCCAACAGAAATCTCCTGATCTTTGGTAAGACAAAGTTAAGTTCAAAGTCAGACACTATGATGGAATATCCTACACATTTGTACAGGCTAGGGACTGACAACCAAATAGTAGCACTCCTGGTAAGAGCTTAAAGATTACAGTGGACTCCAGGTGGAACAGTGCATTGTCATTGCATAGGGGCCAAACAATGTATTGGTCTATGTTAAAAGCAATATGCCTAAAAGATAAAGGAAAGCTGCTGTCACTCTGTATTTGGCATTGATGAGGTTACATGCAGAATATCGCATACAATTTTGCCTTCCACCCACTTCCAGTGGGATATGAAGAAACTGGAGAAGTTCAGCAGAGGGCTGCCATTATGACCAGGGACCAGAGCACATATCCTGTGAAGAGACATGAGGGAAAAAGGGTAGTTGAATCCAAAAAAGAAGACTGAGGGAAAATCTAACAAAAGCTTATGGCCATTTGAAGGGCAGCTACACAGACAACAGAACTATGCTCTTCGTAGTAGCACCAAACAACATAACAAGATGAAGTTGCTGGTAAAAAATTCATGAATAAGGCAGTGCAGTTACCAGTGTAACACAGCACTGGAAGGATGTCAAGGGACCTCTGTCCCTGGAGATTTTCAATGCTCTGCTAGACACAGTCATTGCTGAGATGACCTGATGTTCACAAAAGTCCCACTTCAAATGGCAGGCTGAACTAGATGACCTCCAGGGTTGCTAAATCTCATTATTTTATCGAAAATGTGACAAATTTTATAGGTTAGTTAAGGCCTGAGATCAACATCATGAGAAATCACAAGAGATTTTGATCATAAGAGAATCCCAGCTTTCATTACAGGAGAAAAAAAAAAAAAATGTCTGTGGAGAACCTTCATGAAAAAAAAAAGAAACCCAGAAAAAAACTGAGAAAAGAAATGGAAAGAAGGCCACCTAAAAATTATTGTGACATTGCAGATATTCTCCTGGTACTTAGGAGCCTTCCCCATGTTTTGTGAAATCCAAAACAAGATTTCTGCAAATCTAATGTGGTATGCAAGATTTTACTCTGGCACAACTGTGAATGTCACGCTTCAGAAACAGGGGAATAAAATAGTTATTTAAGGTGATTTTGTTTGCTTATTTTTTACTGGTATAGAGAAAATTTATTTTATTACTGTCCATACAATGAACCTAGTACATAATATGAGGCTTTACAAGAAAAGTAGCAACATCCTGTGATGTTCAGAAATCTTAAAAGAAAGAATGAGGCATTAGATGAGGAAACATAAATCTGCCACCTCATCAAGTGCATAATAAAAAAGAAATTGCAAAAAATTTGTATTACCCAACAACACTATTCCTTTAGCTCATTATTATAAAACTTTTTCTGGGATTTAAAAGCATTGAATAAACATGTTCCTTCGTCTTGCAGGAGTGTATGCAGTCCCACATGCAAACATATTGTACTGGAACCCAGATTTTGCCCCCAGTATTTAAAAAAATTAAGAAATAGTCTGTTCTTAAGTCTGAGATTTGCTCAAAACTATACAGTACACATTAAATAAGGCTACTGTTTTGTTTCATATCTGAAGAAATTCTGCTCCATTCTGGAAGACTGGTGTAGAGGTAGTAGATGGAATTGTCCTTGCTTCTGCCTGCTCCATTTCAGATGGTTTTCTTGGAGTGTGTAAGCACCGAGCTGCCTGTGCTCATAGGAACAGACATCACTGGACTACAGAAGGCAAAGAGGATTCTGGCATGCCACTGCGCTTCTGTTTGCCAAAACTCCCGTTAGTAACTTCAGTTGACATCCACTTTTTTGGACAGCAGCCCATCACAAGATGTGCATATGTCTTCCTATGCATTGTGCAGAACTAGGATGCAATAAGGAAACTCCTCCATTTTCCCTTTTTTCAATATCCATACACGATTCATTAAGTATTACTTTGGATACCTTTCTAATATAAATTTCTGGCAAAATGGCAAATGATGCAAATAGAAAATCAAATCCTGATGACTAGTCAGAAGCCTGAAGTTTCTATCCCATAGAAACAGTTTGGATGGGAGTGCTTCCAGCGGTTTTGGCAAATTTTGGCTGTTACTGTAAATTTCTAAGTACAGTAATAAAGAAAATTTGAAACTGGAGACTGGCAGAGTAGTTGCTTGCTGTTTGGCTTCCTGTGGATGCAATCAGAAATGACTTATTAAAGCAGCTGTGGTTCAGGCTCTGTTTTGTGATTTTAGCGTTATCCATAAAATAACAAGATTATACTAGTCTGTCAAATTTCATTCCTTCACCTGCTCCTTGATGCAATTTGCTTGCACTCTCTTCTTTAAGACACAAAACTGAAAGAGGATTATTGAAATTCAGAGAGGCAGTATCAGTGCCAGATGAACATTAAGGAGCCTTATCACCCAGTGCGTGTTCCAACATGAACTGATTTTGCTGACTTCCACCAGCTTTGAAACAGACCCTGTCATACAGCTCATAATAAAAAAATGTCTTCCTTATATCCAATCTAAATCTACCCTCTTAGTTGAAAGCAATTATCCCTTCTCCTATCACTGCAGGCACTGATAAAAACCCTCTCTCCTTTTTTCTTAAAAGCCCCTTTTGTATATTGAAAGGCCACATCAAAGTCTCCCTGGAGCCTTTTCTTCTCCAGGCTGAGCAACCCCAACTCTCTCAGCTTGTCTTCATAAGAGGTGTGTTCCAGCCCTCCTCTGGACTGACTCTCAGGTTCATGTCTTTCTTGTACTGGGGATCCCAGAGTGGATGCAGTACTCCAGATGGGCTCTCACCAGAGTGGAGTAAAGGGGCAGAATCACCTTCCTCAACCTACTGACCACACTTCTTTTTATGAAGCCCAGAATACGGTTGGCTTTCTGGGCTGCAAGTGCACATTGCTGGTTCATGTCTAATTTTTTGTCCCCCAATATCCCTAAGTCCTTCTCCACAGGGCTGCTCTAAATCTATTCATCCCCCAGTCCATATTGATATTGAGGTTTGTCCCAGCCCAGATGCAGGACATTGCACTTGGCCTTGTTGAACTTCATGAGGTTTGTGCAGGCCCATTCCTCAGGCCTGTTAAGGTCCCTCTGGATGGCATCCCTTCCCTCTAGCAAATCAACTGCACCACTCAGCTTAGTGTCATCTGCAAATTTGCTGAAGGTGTACTCAGTCCCACTATGTCATTGATGAAGATATTAAATAGTTTTGGTCCCAGTATGGACACTTGTGGGACATCACTCATTACTGTTTCCACTTGGACATTGAGCCATTTACTATAATTCTTTGGACGTGGCCATGCAGCCAGTTCCTTATCCATCTACCAGTCCATCCAACAAAACCATATGTCTCCAATTTAGTGGCAGGAATGTTGTGGGGGACTGTATTAAAGACTTTACAGAAGTACAGATAGATGGCATCCATAGCTCTTACCTTGTCTACTGATGCAGTTACTCCATCATAGAAGGCCACTTAGACTAGTGATTTATGCTACAAATGTTCATGCTACAAATGATTCTGCAATGGCAAAGCAATTGTTGAAAATCAATCAGTGGCTTAAGATAATTAATTGCTAATCATTACAGCTCCTTGGATTTTGCTTTGCCCTTCCTAAGAAGCTTCAGAAAGTTTGTTTCTGAAAATCTAAAAGGTCATCTGATATTTCCAAAGCCCTGCTCATCCTCACACAGATTCTTGATTTTTTAAGTTGTGAAACGCCTTGCTGAGAGTGGAACTGATCTAAAAGTCTACTAAACTCAGTAGTTGTTTCTGCTTATTCACATATTAAGCACATGGATGTATTTAATGAAAATAACAATTCAAGTACTCATCTCCTTACTTTGTTTCTGTGAAACTAAATTTTTCATCTGAAATCTTATTTCACTGCATTCAGAAAACTCATACTAGCTCTTTAGTATTTGTTGATTCAACAAAACAGTCTAACTCAATCATCAAGGGATAATACCACATAACTTCATTTTATGGCATACCCCTGTTTTCTTTAATATATATGTTATAATGTCAATTAAATTTTAACACAGGAAATAAAAGGAAATGATAGGAAATTAATAACCAAGAAGGAAAAATCTTTTAAAGTCCCTGATCTGAACCAGGCACAAAGAGTCTCCTACATTACCTATGAGTGTTGTGGCCATTAAAGCCACTCTGAAAGTTTATGCAATTTTCCTGCCTCTGTCCTTTTGATCTAGGAAACTGTTCTTGTTATGAAATCTAACAGTAGTTTTGACATGTTTCAGTTCTTGCAAATCTGTCTTTTCTGATGGAAATACTTCTGTCTAAAATTTCCCAACGAGACAAAAATCTTATTATCTTCGGTAACACCCTACTCTGCATCACAACCCCCTCTAATTTTCAATTAAAAAATTGAGGACTTTACATAAGTTGTAAAAAGGATTAGACGAGATATATAAAGGCCATCATTTTTTGAGCATGGGAAGATGAATTTCACACTTTCCAATTTTTTTTACAGATAACTTGAATGGGAAAAATATCAAAGGTTCAAAATGCAAAGTGTTCAAGCAGAGAATTCAAGTCAGAGACATATGGAAATTGATTATATGCAAATAGTAAATAAAGGCAATGAAAATGCTTCAAATGGAATAGCAGATCAATATCATACAGAATGTTAAACATGCATGTCAAGAACCTCATTTTCTGAAAAAATTTCTGTCAGTCCCTCTGCACATGGTATTATATTCTGGAAAAAATCTGCACATCAAAATATAAACAATTTACTTTTATGTTATAACAATAATATATCCAAGATAATAGTTTCATTTTTTTTAAGAAGGATTAACAAATCATGACCCCCATTGTTGCAACTTGTGCCTTAAACTGTCAAGAATCATAAATCCTCTACACCATATTGAAGGAAAATTGGTTTCCAAAGACTGATCTACATTATTCTACATTTATTGTTTTCAGGTTTACAGTATTTAAAAATTAGGTCTTAAATTCCAGTTATGTAACTGGCACCCTGCTTTAACACCTAATAGTCAGTAAATATCTCTTGTACCTTATTAAAACATTTGCAAAACAGATGATTCTCAGAAAGGGTCTAAATCAACAACGTCATTTGATCCTGAATCAATGCTCATGAGTTAGGACAGTGTGCCAAAAAAACAGCCCATTGCAACATAGTTTTAAATACATGAAAAAGCTTTTGGAAATTGGCCAATTAATTTCCTGAGGAACTGAAGGAGTAAGGAAATCTTCTGTGTTTTCCAATATACTTACAGAATTTAACATCTCCCTGTAGAGAGACACAACACCATGCCTCCACACAAACCTATGTAGGCTATATTTCATACCTGTCCAGGGGAAAAAAAAAAACTAAAAACTTAGATATTATGGTGCTCAGTCATATCCAAACTATTTTTGTCTCTTTTTACCACAGCAGCAGTAACTCCTTGTGACTTCCTTATCAACAGCTGGAGATCTGATAAATCAGGTTAATGGTTAAGCTTTACGTTATTCAGTAAATCCATTACTATTAATATAACAATATACTAGGCTCTATCCATTAAAAAAAAATAATCAGGGATTTTTTGGATACACTTTGATGATCTGTTTGAAAGTGTCTTTCTTCTTAGAGTTGCAAAGTTGAGAGTAATCTTCCTCAATCCTACTTTTGCTCCAGTTTTTTAAAAATATGTTAGGGCTGTCTTATCTTCCCCTTGAAAATTATGATATTCCCTTATACTTTGAAGGAGACTATTTATATAAAATGAATAAACCAGACAGCAAACATTTTTTGTTGTTACACCTTTTTTGTTGGTAATTTTTTTGTGAATCCTACTAAGGAGACAGGGGGTGATTTCTGTGTCATGTTTCCTGCTTTGCTTGTCTCCTCCGGAGTACCCAGCTTGCTTACCTAAGTTGCTTTTGTACATGCTCTACCTGTGACTACAAAAACTGACATTTACCTACTGAGTTACTTTCTCTGACTTTGTCCAGAAATCTCCTTTTTGTCCCCAGTAGCACTGAAAAAGACAAAGAAAGGATTTGCCATGTTCTATTTATCAAGGCTGTTCTTAAAATGTGGTGCAACTCCAGGTGGTTCCCATGAGCAACTGTTCAGAAACCTAGTTGTTACTTTGTTCCATCACAGTTTTGCTTTAACACGCTTCATATATTTGCAGTTTTGTTTGTTTCCCAAGTTAAATGACAATTGTTAACTTTTATTTGGATTCCAGGATAGATGAAATCCAACCTGGAGCTAAGAGGATTTGGATTTTGAGAAGAACAAATTACTGCAATTCAGTACAAACATATTTAGCACCAAGCAGCCTTTGGCACACATATCCAGTGAAAAAATGCAATGGTAATCAATGTTATTTAAGTACCAGGGATATATAAGGCAGTACACTGGCCTCTTGTAAAACATATGTTGAGGGCTCCAGTGCATGCAGAAAGGACAGAGGAAGAGCATTTTCAAAAAGAACCATCCTTGGGGTACTGTTTTTTGAGAATTGGGTGATCTGGGTCTTTTTTCCTCCTTTTGTTGCATTGAATGACTCCAACAAACAGGAATCAAGTATTGGGTTTTATTGGTTTTTTTCCCCCGCCATTTAGAATTTGATAAGCTGTATTGGTAAGAAGTGTCACTGAATTTTATTCCTGGGTGTTGTTTTTCGGACTGGCAATATGCTAAATTCTATATAACATGGGAAAATGACAAGGATTTTGTCTAAAATAACTAACAATCCCTATGGACTCAGTCCTACTATGAACAGCCCATATAAAGTTTGTACCTACTACAGCACTCCCTTACACATTTATTAAAAGCCAGCATACCATATCTCAGCCTTCTTATTCAGCACTTAAACACATCTAGCTCTTGAATTTACACATTTTTCAGCATCTTTGTAATGCTCTCAGGGTTTTTTTCCAATAATAGTTATCTAGTTTTCTCAGAAGATATTCCTACTGCACAGTATAAGTTTATGAAATTTTCTTCAGATTGGTCATTCATAAATATTTTTTTGTTGTTGATTTTTCTGTTTTGCTGTGTGACCTTTTTTACTGACAACGTGTTAAGAGCTCTATAACATAGAAAAATGTTAAGTATTTTGTCTAAAATAAGTAGCAGTCTATATGAACACAGGCACTGAGACAGACAAATGAGTTTTTTTCTTCACTTTGTATTTATTAACTACCTTTCTGAGGATGCTACCCTCTATTTAAAATCAGAAAATGTCTGCTTTGTACTGAACTGACTGGAGTATATCTGTTTAAGCAAGGGATATTAGAACATGAATTACAACCTAACCCTTTAGCTTTATTATTTCCTGAGATGCAATAGTTTCCAACAATTTTCACTGTTTATGTGGGATCAAGTTTTCACAGCAGGGATTTTATAATACTAGATAAACCACACACACATGCAAGCACACAAACACACTCGCACACACACATGATCTGTTTAGCGCTTATGGCTTTGATCCTTTACCAAAATGATTTAAAAAATAAAATAACATGAACATTTCCCCTTTTAGTACATCTTATTGTATTATGGCAATGGATAACATATGAGCACCAAAAATCCTTCAGAGAAGCTTAAAACACCACCCAAATTGTTCACATTTCCCAGAGATAATCCTTTAATTTTTTGGTTGGGTTTTTTTTTTTTTTTCATGTATTTTAAATTCAATACATTATTAAGGTGGAGGTAGCTGTCTTTCCTGATCTGTGGTTGAAAGCAACAAAGCATGCTGTCACACACACTCATATCTCAGAGAGAGAATGGAAATTGCGCAGGAAATGAGAACAGTTCCCCATCAGTGTTTAAGGAAGGCTTGGTGAGAGCACTCTCAGAAGGGCTTACTCAGTCTGCTTCTTTTGGATGATCTTTAAAAGAAGCACATACTGCAGGACAATTACAGCACATCTGTAGAGCGAAAGGGTCAGAGCTAAGGGCTTTTTAGAAACAAAATGAGTAATAAAGCTATCTCTGCTTGATTCTTATGGACTGCCTGCCCACATTCTTAAGTGTGTTTGTTGGATCACATGTTCTCGTTTGCCTCGGAAGGAGAATCAATTAAAGAGCTCACAAGTGCAAACCAAAACACAGTAAATGGAGATGGTCAGGAGACTTACTTCAAAACCATGTTGAAAATTTGAAGTGGAGCCCTCTCAAGCATTTAGAAGTCCATGTGTAAATGTAGCACAGCTGACAATAATGTACCAGAGCTCTGGCATAGGAGTCCCATTTAAACTCATTGTTCACCATATTTAACAAGAACCACTGATCGTAAAGTTATGATTTTAAACTGAATACATAGGGACTTAAAGAAGATTTGAATTCAGATATGAAAGATTGTTTCCTCATGTCCATTGCTATGAAGGTGGCCTAGTTATGAGAAAGGTCTCAGTCTGTTATATGTGCAAAAAGAAGTCCCACTCTAATAAAGACATATTCCTTCCTCTTTGATGTTCCTTAGGGTTTTCCCATTAACACAAGACTAATATGACTGTGTTAAAAGACAAAACTGAAATTATTTGAAGGAGAAAGGTGCAACCAGCCCTTGCAGAGTCAGTCCCAGCGGGGTCAGTACTGATGCCAGTTCAGGCTTCTCTAGAATTGTTGCTTTCATGTTTCCAGTTGATAGTAAGATAAGTTTTGAAGTAATTGCGATATTAAGGTACTAGAAATAATCAGTGCTATGAGTACCACAGGTAGATGGCAATATCTTGCTAGGAATGAGACTGCCTTCCACCCTGTTTAGTTTCAGCAGCTTTGAAATGTATTACTGGCTTCTGTGTTTCAAAGATCATTATATGAAGCTCTTTCCTCACCTCTTCTAATTTCCCAGTGCACTGTCCAGTATAATTTCTTGCCATTTTTCCCCAATATTTTCTTTGGAAACAGAAGTTGAATAACACTTTGACTTTTCAGGAGAGAAATCAAGACAAAATCTTAAAATTTAAAGCACCAAAATTCTGTTGACATAACTAGATACATCTTTCCGTGCTTAAGATATGTTTGAAAAACTGTCTTCCATACTCTATGTCCTATTGATACCACAAGGGCAAAAGGTCCTCAGTACCTTCTGGAAGTAGTTCTTTCAAGATGAACCCAATGATATACAGTATGATGGCAAGATGGAATATGACTGCAAAATCTAGCGTCTGAAATTCCTTTTCAAATGAATAGACATTCTCAGTTTGGAAGCTCGCTGTATTTTTTGCTTTCCTTTCAAATACTTCCAAACTATAAAGGTAACAATAAAGTTTCTCTTTACAACAATATTAGGAAGAAGAACCAAAAACCTGAGAAAAAATAAGGTGGGGAAATGGAGGATGAAATACATATCTATGTAATGCAACGTATCAGTTAATGCCTTTTTTTTTTTTTTATCACTGACTTAAAACAAGGTCCAGAACTAAATTTAGACATGCAATTTGTAAGCCATATTTTCCAAATACTGATCTTCAAACAGCTCCCCTAAATTCTTGCAGGAGGTTGCTGAATTCTTTGTACTTCCAAGTATCAAAACACATATGTCAGCGTCTAAAAACACATTTGGAAACCTAGCTTCATGCATCTATTTTGAAAAATTGTAATCTCCAGCTGAATGCACCATGGGTGATATAATCTTGATTTTATTCATTGTAAAGGAATTAATAATTAAATAATTACTAGCTGAGAAGTGAACACAAATTTGTATTTCAGGAATGCATCAGGCATCAAGTTCACAGAAAATGCTTCCTCTCTCTCTCTTTTACTAGACACTGCTCTGTAAAATAAGAGCATTGAAAGTACAATTTTGAAGCTTTAAAATACAATTCAATTTGGTTGTGGGGTTTTTTTGGTATTTTTTTTCCAAGTGCATACATGTTATGTTTTTATGAATCACTTTGCAAAATAGTAGCATTTCTTAGCAACATTTGGTTATTTTGTAAATAGTTTTGAACTAGGATATTCAAGAGCCTTACTAATGATGACTGAAAATATAACACTTTTCCTATCAGACATATATGGGTTGGATCTTACATCTTCAAATATACTGCATTTTCCTTTTTATACAAAAATTAAGGTAGATAAAAACTCACCAATCCATCATGGAAAGCTTGCCAATGTTGCCTGAATATTTGACTTGCTTTCTAGATAAATAATGATTTTCAAAATAAGTCATGCAAAACTGGCATTCTATCAACTGCTTAGTGACTTTACAGCTATTTCTTTCAGTATCTAGAGTTTTCAGTTTGAATTGATTCTGTTTTATTTCTATTTACTTCCATTTCCACTTTAGAAACTACAGCTTTTGGAAGACAAGAAAAAAAACCTCAACAAAAAATAAACACCCAGTCTTCAACCAGCAATTCACAATAGTTCTATTCTCACTGTATGCCGAAGATCATTACAAAATCATGAAAGATATTTCATGGGAAGGGGGAAAAATAAACAAGTGGAACTTTGAAATTTTAAATGAGATGCAGAAAAAATCTACTTCAGATTGGAGTCCAGAATCTGTGCATAAAATTCTGTTATTTCTAAATGGCAAAACTTACTTGCTGTATCTTGGTCTGTTGAAGCAATGAATCATTTCTGGATTTTCACATCTATTTCTAATGAGAACAGCAATTCTTTATGACTATTCAAAGCCTGTAGATTTCCCCAAAGTCATCCTATCCAAACATTCAGTGCTGTTGGTAATGGCTATTTTCCCTCGCTACAGACTTAAGAGGCAGTTTCCTCAGGGACCACTACTAGAGATGACACATGAAACTTTTAAACTTTTTCCTCCTCCACTCTCCTTCACCTGGTACCCTGGGGTCATTTCCAAGTTCTCTTTGGCTTGTACTGTATTTTGGAATAGGAAGCTCATCACTGATTTCAAATACAGATCTCTTGGTATCATGGCATGATGTCTTGCCACCAAGATAGTCAATTTAATTAACTAAAAGTAAAAATGCAGACTAAGGAAATTATACTGCAAGTTTATTCAGAGCATACATCTATGAACTTTTATACCCTCTAAGCTTCTGTCTGAATGTCTCCTGAGAGAAGAAGACCCTCTGCATACGGAGATGCAGGATTTACCTCAACTGCAGGGAAAATGTTTTCACAAATAGCATAGAAAATGTGATAGGTGAAAAGTAATAGAAAATAATAGCAGTTCAGTATTTTTATGACTGTTTTTCAAACTTGTTTAATTAATATTACTTGATGGAAAAACTGTATGTATTTTGGTTTAGTTTCCTTTTTTTATCTCTGAAAGACTTCCATTACATTATAAAGTAATGTAGAAAGTCTTCAGAAAGTAAACCTCTTTTGTGGAGTTTCATTTCGATGATATTCCAGATGCTTATTACACAATTTAATAAATGCAAGCTCATAATCTTCTACTTTTTCATGAAGAATAACAATGAATTATGAGGATATGAAAGACTTGCTAAGAAGAGAATTTTCAAGAGTAAGGTGTTTTGTCTGATACAGAAAGTTAATGTATTAGAGGAATTGTGGCATGTGAAAAAGAGAAAAATGAGAGAAATAAGATGTGCTAAGTGAATGCTCTCTGTACAGTCTGATGACTGTTTTACATTGAATTAAATGAAATATTCCTTTTCTCCTGGAAGTGTCTTAAATTGAGTGATGTGACTTTAAACAAGCAAACAAAACTCAGTACTAAAGACATAAGACAAAAATAAGTATCTCTACTACCACTAAAAATTTTACAGCTTATTCCTCTTGTGTCTCCTTTCTTCCTGTACACCTACATTTTTCTTGAAACAAAACACTGAAATAGAGAAAGTAGAGAAAGTATAGTTGAACCATATGAAGTAAAGATTTCTGTTAAAAATATCTCATCTTAAGAATAACTTTTGAAAATAAAAAGGACATAATAATGTAACAGATAAAATGGGATTTTCAAAAAGGGTTTTTAGTTTGCTTTAGCCGAGTATTTCATACATCTCTGAGTGGAAATGAACATGCGAGACTTTGGAGATATGTCCCTGACTATTACTTATAAACACTAAAATGCAATCAAAGATCCTCTTTGCTCTCATGCTGATCTCTATGGGAAATAAATTCCCTTCAAAATGCTATTAAGAAATCAATTATTTAAAGTGTGACACATGACATTGACATTATTTATTATTTTATAAGCATCATTAAACCTCAGAGTAACTATTGCAACTAATTATATTCATCACTGTTACCCAGTAAACACCTCTCTTCCCTCATAGCTCTCTGAATAATGTAAAGCAAAGTACATGTTGATCCTGAACAAGATTTTTCAATTTGAACCAAAAAGCATTCAGGTTCAAATAAATGAAAATACAATTTAGGTACATTTGAGATATGCAGTTATCTATTTGTGTCTCTAAGGAACAGTTTCAGAAGCCGTTGAAAGTACTGGGAATATTTCTTTTAATTTCCATTGTTTTGTATACAAGATATCTGATGATGATAGCATGATATCTGTTCTGCTCACATTTATTTGTGCCTATATCCATTCATTATTTACCTTTATTTTCTACCTCTTAATTTTGGTGTGACTTTTTCCAAAAGATGGAAAGGCTCATGAAGTCAATTCTTGATCTCTCTTTAGTCATTAGTTTGAATTGAACCCTTTATATTCAACCAGTTATTTGAAGACTAAGGAATAACTTCCTTAAAAACCATCAACCTTCTTGATGAGCATAGGGTCTGAGAATAGGGAATTAGGGCTTGTCCCCCCAAAAAAGTGGCAGGACAATTAGCCCAGCTGAAGTGCATCTATACAAATGCGCGCAGCATGAGCAACAAACAGGAGGAGCTGGAGGCCATCATACAGCAGGAAAACTATGATATAGTTGCCATCACAGAAACGTGGTGGGAAGACTCGCACAACTGGAATGCTGCAATTGATGGCTACCAGCTTTTCAGAAGGGACAGGCATGGAAGGAGAGGCAGGGGTGTGGCCCTCTATGTTAGGGACAGATTTGATTGCCTAGATCTCAACAATGTGAATGACAGTGTTGAGTGTTTATGGGTAAGAATCAAGGAGAAGGCCAGTAAGGCAGACACCATCGTGGGAGTCTGTTATAGACCCCCCAACAAAGATCTAGAGATTGATGAAATATTCTATAAACAACTGGCAGAGATCTCCCGATCGCTCGCCCTTGTTCTTGTGGGGGACTTCAACTTCCCCGATGTTTGCTGGAAATATAACACACCAGAGAGGGAACAGTCCCAGAGGTTCCTGGAGTGTGTGGAAGACAACTTCCTGACACAGCTGGTGAGGGAGCCAACCAGGGAAAGCATCCTACTGGACCTGCTGCTTGTTAACAGAGAAGGTCTTGTGGGGGATGTAAAGGTTGGAGGTCGTCTTGGGCAGACCGATCATGAAATGATAGGGTTTTCAATTCTTGGAGAAGCAAGGTGGGGAGCCAACAGAACTGCCACCTTGGACTTCCAAAGGGCAGACTTTGGCCTGTTCAGAAGCACGGTTGAAAGTGTCCCTTGGGAGACAGTCCTGAAGGGCGCAGGTGCCCAGGAAGGCTGGTCACGCTTCAAGGAGGAACTTTCAAAAGCACAAGAGAAGGCCATCCCCAGGTCCTGAAAAATGAGCTAATGGGGAAGAAGACCAGCCTGGCTAAATAGAGAGCTTTGGCTGGACCTCAGGAATAAAAGGAAAGTTTATGGTCTTTGGAAAAGGGGGTTGGCAACTTATGAAGAATATCAAGATGTAGTGAAGCTATGAAGGGAGAAAATTAGAATGGCAAAAGCTCAAGTAGAACTCCACTTGGCCACTACAGTTAAAGACAACAAGAAGAGGTTTTTTCAGTATATCAATAGAAAAAGGAAGACTAGGGAAAATGTAGGCCCACTGATGAATGAGGTGGGTGCCCTAGTGGTGGAAAACACAGAGAAGGCGGAGTTACTGAATGCCTTCTTTGCTTCGGTCTTCACTGCTAAAGCTGTCCCTCATGAATCCCAGACCCTGGAGACAAGGGGGAAGGTCTGGAGAGAGGAAGACTTTCCCTCTGTAGGGGAGGCCTGGGTGAGAGACCACTTGGTCAAACTGGACATCCATAAGTCCACGGGCCCAGATGGGATGCACCTGCGAGTGCTGAGAGAACTAACAGATGTTATTGCTAGGCCACTGTCTATCATCTTTGAAAGGTCACTGAGAACGGGAGAGGTACCTGAGGACTGGAAGAAGGCAAATATCACTCCAGTCTTTCAAAAGGGTAAGATGGAGGACCCGGGAAACTACAGGCCAGTTAGTCTCACCTCTGTCCCTGGGAAGGTAATGGAGTGATTCGTTCTGGATGTCATCTTCAAACACGTTGAAGAACAGGAAGTTATTGGAAGTGGTCAACGTGGATTTACCAAGGGTAAATCATGCTTAACCAATCTGATAGCCTTCTATGATGTTATAACTAGATGGCTGGATGAGGGGAGAGCAGCAGATGTCATCTACCTTGACTTCAGCAAGGCTGTTGACACTGTCTCCCATAACATCCTCACTAGGAAACTGAGGAAGTGTGGGCTAGATGAAGGGGCAGTGAGGTGGATTGAGAGCTGGTTGTGTGGCAGGACTCAGAGGGTTGTAATTAATGGAGCAGGGTCGAGTTGGAGGCCTGTAACCAGTGGTGTCCCCCAGGGGTCAATACTTGGTCCTGTTTTGTTCAACATATTTATCAATGGCCTGGACGAGGGGACAGAGTGTATCCTCAGCAAGTTCACTGATGATACCAAACTGGGAGGACTGGCTGACACTCCAGAGGGCTGTGCCACCATCCAGCATGACCTGGACAGGCTGGAGAGCTGGGCAGAGAAGAACCTAATGAGGTTAAATAAAGGCAAGTGTAGGGTCCTGCACCTGGGGAGGAAGAATGCCAGACACCAATATAGGTTAGGGATGGACCTGCTGGAAAGAGCTTCTGAGGAAAAGGATCTGGGGGTCCTGGTGGATAGTAAACTATCCATGAGCCAGCAATGTGCCCTTGTCGCCAAGAGGGCCAATGGAATCCTGGGCTGCAAAGGAAAGAGTGTGACCAGCAGGTCGAGGGAGGTAATTCTTCCCCTCTACTCTGCACTGGTGAGGCCACAACTGGAATACTGCATCCAGTTCTGGGCTCCTCAGTTCAAGAGAGACAGGGAACTACTGGAAAGAGTCCAGCGAAGGGCAACAAAGATGATTAAGGGATTGGACCACCTCCCTTATGATGAAAGACTGAGAGAGCTGGGACTCTTTAGCCTGGAGAAGAGAAGGCTGAGGGGAGACCTTATCAATGGTTATAAGTATCTAAAGGGCGGTTTGAGGGAGGATGGAGCCAGAATCTTTTCAGTGGTTCCCAGTGACAGGACGAGGGGCAACAGGCACAAGCTGGAACGTAGGAAGTTCCACTCAAATATGAGGAAGAACTTCTCTACGGTGAGGGTGACAGAGCACTGGAACAGGCTGCCCAGGGAGGTTGTGGAGTCCCCTTCTTTGGAGATTTTCAAGACCCGCCTGGATGCAATCCTGAGTAATGTGCTCTAGGCAATCCTGCTTTGGCAGGGGAGTTGGACTAGATGATCTCTAGAGGTCCCTTCTAACTCCAACAATTCCATGATTCCGTGATTCTTTTTCAGAGACCTCAAAAAATAACTATGCTTCAAAATTAGTTTCCCTGTACCATAAGTAGAGGCAAAAGTCACCTCCTCTTCCTCTTATTAGCAGTATTCCTGTTGATACAATTAAGATTCACATCTTTTTTCTTTGCATAATATTACATTAGGAGCTCAAGATCAACTATTGATCCTTTAAAACCTTCAACCTCATTTGGGCATTCGGTTCTGTATGTTTGCCTTGTCTCAATCTGTACACCCCTACCTACCATGTTTGTGTTTCACCTACACCACTATGTAGGGATATTCTACGTACACTGTTCTGCCCATTTAAATGTTTTTTCTCACCTTTTTTTGACTAATTGTTATATTCACACCAAATTATGATGAAAATTTTGATACTAGTCTAGTATCATTCTTTATTGAGACAACTGTAAGATCTACTGTTCAGTGAAAATGTTTCATCAACAAGTGTGTCTGAGATCAGTCAGCAAGCCATCCTTAATAAACTGAGGGTATGCCTTACTGACCATTAAGGAGTGTTGATCCTTTTAGATGTAATGCAGTATTAAAGCTAATCTCTCAACAGTGCATGAACATAATATATACAGATATTTACCTCTATTCACTAAAGCATGTAATCTAAAAAATCAGGCCTCTTTGACAAAATCATAAAAAAAAAAAAAAAAGCCCATTCTACCACCCCCAGGAAAACCAAACAGACAAGAAAAAACAAAACAAAACAAAAATGTATACTGCTTTCTTTATGGTGCTATACTGTAACTTCTTATTACCTGAATATTTTATCACCTTTCCATTTACTGGCTGGGACTTATATCAGCCCAAGCCTCCTGCTTCTTAAGAATAAGCCATATATTTGTCTAGCAGTATTTGGAGCCACCCAGAACAATATAAAAATGAGAATAACTTGCCATATGTATTCTTAGTCAGCTTTTTAAGAGCACTTGGTACCAAGACTTTCAAGGCCGCTTAATTTAGATTTATCTTCTCACTGCGGAGGAAATTGGAAACTGGATAAATATGAAGGCAAGACATGTAGGCCAGCCAAAAATAGACAGAAGAACATACCAGTAACTTGCATTCTATGATACATGGGTCTCTGGGTGATTGGTGGATTTCTTCACTGAGTAACTAAGAAAAACAAGCCTATAGTCAGTAAGCTTAAGTTCACTAAAAAAGGAAATGTATTTCCATCTGACTTTCTTTTTAGGGAAGCACAGATTGAGACACTTGTATAGATAGCTATATCATTTACCAGTTGTGATTCCTGAAATGAAGACAACAAGAATGAAAGGAATACAATCTCTCTGAGTCACAAGGTGAATATAGAAGCAACGCTGATTGCATCTACAATAATCTGTGTAAATACTTTGAATAAGACTTTTTGATATTTACAGGGTAAGGTTTAATGAAAAATAAATGGGAGGAAATCACAAGCTATTTATAGAGAGGCCACAAAGAGAATAAAGGACTAACTTAATCATATACATAATTTACAGCAAGTTATTCACTCAACTGTCTCTTCCTATACAGTGCTGTTTCAGTTTTTCCATGGTAGTGTAGACTGAACAGTCACAGCTGTCTCTTCTTCTTTTAATATTAATAGAGAGAGAGCTTTTCTTGAGGCATGGTGCCTGACCCGAGCACAAATTGTTTATTGCCATTTATGAATGTAGGTGGCATGCTGTTTCTATAAACAGTCTGGAAAGTCATAAGGGATTTAAAGACAGAGTGGGCTGCAGCAGCTGTTTGTATTGTTATTTCTTTGGTACTTTAATCTCTGGGTTTTTTTAGGTTTATTCAGTTTTGTCTGCATTGTTATATACTACTTTTAGTTTTGAGTCAGAAAGGAAGCAGAGCTGCAAGGCATAACTGGTATCAGTTTGGTTATCTTCTCCTCTTGGTCATTCTTTGATTAGACCAGTCCAGGAATCACCTCACTGCTTCCTCATTTTAGCTTGGTTCATTTCTGTTTGAGTATCACCAGCAAAATAATATGCTTTTTTTTTTTTTTAATATCTCACATCAAAGAAAGCAGAACCACTGTCCATACTCGCATTCATTAGCATTTTTAAGTTGTTGGGGTTTTTTGGGTTTTTTTGTTTGGTTTTTTTTAAGAATAACCTTCTGGAGGAGAAATAAGACTGAGTTTCCTCTTAAAGGTGGATAACAGTTAAAAATCAACTGGCAGGAAAAAAGAAAACCTCCATTATCAAGTAGGATTTGACTGCAGTAGAGCTTAGGTTTTTAAATTTGAATGTGTTTAGGAAGGTTCTTCAATTTTCTTCACATGTGCTCTAAGCTATATTCTAATACTGTCAGAACATATGAATAAAGAGATACTAATTAACTACACCATGTAAACTTTTCACTCAGCTGGATCATAAGTCTTTAAGAATATTCTTGCAAACAGATTGAAAATAAGTTTACATGCTGAATTACATTGCATCAACCTAACTCTCAGATCTGTTGTCTAGTGAACAGTGTCAAATGGAGTGCAAGTATAAATGTTATTTTCAGAAATTACACTGGTATCTATTCAAAGCTAAACTCCACTTTACAAAATATACCTGTATTTCTTAAGTATTTTGTTTGATGTATCAAAATATCGCCTAGTTAGTCCCCCTTACAGTGTTTCTCCCAGATCTACAAATAAGATTGGATTCAGAAAAAGATAGCATACAGGCAGTTATCTGATAAACACATATTAATTCAAACAAATAACAGATGTTTTACTTCCCTCTGCTTACTGGGCAATTTGAGCAATCAACTTTTGTTCCATGAAAATTACATGAGTTGGAATTAAATTTCAATCTATATTGCAACTAAATTCCAGCTTTAATCGAAGGCTGATCCCAAGAGCTGCAGGGAAAAAAGACCAAATTCCCACCCAACCCCCCCCCCAAAAAAACCCAGAAAACAAAACCAAACAAACAACAAAACTTTTGTTAGATACAACTCTGATTTAATACATTATATTTCCTAGGAAACCACGTACTCCAGTAGTTTTAATATCTTAGCAAACATTCCTGTATTACAATCACTGCAACTTGCACTGCTAGAAATTGGTACAAAGTCAACTTATTCATTAAATATTAAATTCATTCTCGCTCACTTCTTGCTATGTCCAATCTTCATACATTTCACATAATTAACTGTCAAGTTTACATTTCCAAGGCTTTGAGTTAAATACAAGTTTAGCTGAGATAGATGACACATAGTTTGGATTAAAGATATTTTTAACCTGTCAGGTAACATTATTTTAACCAATTAATTAAGCAGAACTGTATACACTGGTACACACCTAAAATAAGCCAAATAAGCATGATTTCTTTATTGTATCTCTATGCATACCCTTTAAGGACATGTCTTATTCCTTTGACATTCTTGTAATAAAACCTCATATTTATCCCATGCTTTAAGTAGACTCTTGGTTACCAAATTCTGCCTCCACCAGGATTTCATTTATCCTCAGACTTCATTGAGACTGCATATAGGTGCGGTGCTTCTTCATATTAATGATTATGGGCTGTGATCAGAAATCTTGCTTAATGCCAAAGTACCATTTATTTTTAAACTAGAGCACAGTAATTTACTGTGATTTTAAAACAAAGGTAGCTGTCTGCCTTCCTTGAAATCTTCTTATCCTGTCATAATTAAGCTAACTTGTCTTCCCTAATAACTGACTTTGCTAATACCTTGTCCTTAAGAAAGTCCTGACTTAACTCTACTACCCCTATCTCCATCTTTCAGACCAAGATCTACCCCAAATGCTCATCAATGAATTTAACTATAGCCCTCAGACCCAGTAGCATTTTAATTTAGTTAAGTCTCTAGTTAACTTCTATTGAGGAGGGTCTGTGACATTTTTAGCTACCTGCATCATGCTTCAAACTGTCAGGTTCTACAAATGTTATCATAACAAAGATATCCCGGCTCGCCAACTAAATATATAGTTTAACAAATTATTTTTGATATTTCCAAGTTTATCAATACCTAGTGATCTGTATACCTATCTGACTCTATACCGGACTACATAAAGGTATCCATGTTAATCTGAATAGGTTTCAGCAATACAGTACCAGTAATACAGTGGTCCACCTGCATTTATTTACTTCAACTCACAACAGAAAGAGTACAAATATAATGATTAGAACTGTCCTTTTTTATGACAGTTATGCAAAGCACCAAATGTTGATGACTGGGAAAAGTAACAGATACAGATGTAATGCAGAGATTGGGTCACAGTAAATTACCTCATGCTGCCATTAAACTTTAAGTTTTCAACTGCCTAATGGCCAAGATAGAATTTAGTTATTTATTTCTTTAGTAGGAAGCAATATTAAATGAAGAGTATTAAACTTGTGTCTCATTTCTATCATCCGTGCAGAGGACAATAATGAGCAAATTAAATGTCCTTATTCACAGTGGTGCTAAAGATTTTTCCCTGAGTTTTTTCAAGCCCTGAAATATTAATTTTTTATTGAATTTGAAGTCAAAATTCATCCTTATAGGTAACAGAGGCTGTATTCTTTGATATAGCAGGTGTGAAGTGTTTGACATCAGTTTTAATGTCTGATGATTCTAAACAGAACTGTGATATTGAAGTTATTTCTTGGTCTAGTCACTTAACTGCTCAAATGAGAAATCAGTTTTCTTGACATGTATTTTCTGATTCTATAACAAACAGAATATCTAATTATTTCTATATTTTAAATACAATATAAAACCACATATGCTCTGAAAAGAATAGAAAGCTAAACATAAAATATGAAATCAATTGAATAAACCATGATGCTGTTAGAAGAATCTGGGATTAATCATTTCTATTACTTATTGGGAGAACAATTTTATTTTGATAATGCTAACTATGACACGAAATAAAAAAAGCTCTCAATCAAGGTGGTCTTTGCAAAACTTTTGTTATGGCTCAGCTGAGAACAGTTCCCTCCTTAGAAAGATTTCCAGTTTTTTTTTCCTTCTACTGAACCCTGTCGTGAAAACCTTTTTTCATAATATGAAAATATGCCAGTCACTATAGAATTTAGCTGATCTGCAAAATTCTTTTAGACAAGGCTTTTTGGGGACAGTGGTGGACATGGGGTGGGACAAGAGTTTGACTAGTAAAACTGAAATCAAGTCTCTCTCTTATGTAAATCATAAGTAAAAGGTAGTACAGAAGTAATTCTGGTTCAATTAGTAGGACTGCTATGCAAAAATGCATGCATTTAGCAAAACAAGAGTTTTAAAACTTGCCCCAGAATAATCTACACCTCAAGCTTCCTCAGCTAAGGTGTGAGATGGGAACAAACCCAAACACCCAACCAGAAACAGGAAAAGCACAGCTTTAGGAATAAAAGTGACATCCAAGAACAGGATGCACTTATATATTCTGCCTCCCTCCTTGCAGTCTGCTATTAAACTGGACATTCTATCCTAACACCAACAGAAACCCCCTAACATCATCATTAACCCTAACCTTGTGAAAATCTGTTTTCATAGTCAGTAGTTTTGATTAACAACTACATCATCAGAATAAATATTCACCAGCTCCAGCTGCAGCTAATCCATGGCAGTTGCAATTAATCCAAGTAGTCAATCCATGACAGATTAGCTTTGGTTTTACCTGTGACTGAAGAAGAAATGTTGGTATAGGTCAACTCCATTTGCCTATGGGGTGTGTTTATCCCTTGTCTGACCAATCAACAGATCAAATGTACTATAATTTCAAGGACTTCCCTTGAGGAATGAATCTGATGCAACTTTTTCAAGTAGGATCTTTCCAGAAAATGAAGATGGTAACCCTGCTATTCCCTGGTTTTGTTTGATTAGTTTTGTTACGTGGGAGATTTAATATATCTTTCTTCTAGAGTCTTAAGGACTGTAAGTTGCAGGTTTGTTAATGATATAATCTGTATTGCTTTGAAAATACAAATGTAGAAAAACAGTAGCTACTCATAACTTTTTGCATTACATACAGTACTAGAGCATATGAATTTCCTGGGGGACTGCAGCACACCCTCAAAATTCTACGCATAGCGAAGAGATGATACTCTGTTAGCACAACATATACAACATTATTATTGTTAATAACATGACATGAAGCAGATTTATGTACAAAGTATTAGATGCCTTCATTTTCTAATATTATATTTTGTGTAAATTTTCTGAAAAGAGAGCCTTTTGTGTATCTATCTGTCTAGACTTTTTCCTGTTTTATGAAAGCTTATGACATAAGCATCCCCTGGGTGAGCACATATTTTTCTCTCTAGACTGATGGTTCTGAGCTCATTCATCCTTCTCCATAGTATATTATCTGAAGCGCACAGCTGCCACAAGACTTGATCATCTGTTCTTCCTTATTACAGCTGCACCAGTAATACCACTATATTTAAGGAACCATCATCCTTCCCTTAAAAAAAAATAAAATTATTAAAAGCTGGAATTTATCTGGCAAGTAAACTTTCAGCAAACTTATAGTACCCTGAGTATGGAGAAAGGAGTTTCTCTATTTAAGTTTCACTTGAATCTCAATTTTTGTTCTTTGCCATCTTACTTTGGTTAGTTTGTGTTTGTGATTTTTATTAAACAGTTCATTAAAAATACGTGTATGATAGAAGCCCTGCAGATTATTAATTCACATTATTAATTATGCTTGATGTTGTAATACAGGCAACCAACATAAAATAAGCTATATAGATTGTGAAGACCTGTATGCAAAATAACATTTTCTTATAGACATTTTTAGATAAATTTGATATATAGTAGGTCCAAGGCATGCCACCACTATGAGAGTAAGGAAAAAAGTTAAAGCATTTTGATTGGATAATTACTGTGTAATGCAAACTGTCTTATATGATGAAAGGTCATTCTAGAGGTAGTTAGACTTTAAATGCAAACTAGGTTTTCAACTGCTCTTTGGAATAGCTTTTACTTTCAGTGTCTGAGGTACTTTTTAGAAAAAGGGTTCTTCTTATATTGCGTCTCCATGATTGTGTGTCTATTCTTTAAAAGGAAGTGAAGTGCTTATACATATATAAGTAATGAATGCCTCACCAAAGAGTCTATCAGCTATATATTCTGTCTTATCGATGCTACAGGTATACAAACAGTGATTGAAAAACACATGTTGCTCTACAAAATCAGGTCATTAAACACGTTCCCTTATTTATAGTGTGAGGGAATTCCACACTTCCATAGAAACTGCTGCATTAATTTCATATCCAGTATCCATGAAAAAGTGAAAACGATCTAAGAGAGTGCACTGCTTAGATTTAATGGCACACTCTTTCAACAATGAGGAATATAAAGGTGAGGTAAAGTGTTCTTCATTTCTTACCAAGATCTAATTCCTATGAATTCTGGCAATGATCAGGCTCTCTTTATTTGGGTATTGACCTGCAGTGGGCAATTACAGGTGATGTATCTGTGACTCATTGAAAAGAGATCTGCCATCTGTGTAACTGGGAACATGTTGTTCCCATTCTTTTCTCAGTAAATTTCAAATTATGTTGAAAAATGGTCAAAAGTAGAAATGGATTTTGTTGAACCGTAAAACAACAGCTCTTTTGAATGTTGTTGGTTATGCTGACTCATTTAATCCAAGGTAGGATGGGGAAAGGACTGGAACTAATTTGGGGCATTTCTATTTCTCTGCAAATTCCTGAAGATAAAATGGAATTGTTATGCAATATAAAGTAATAAAGTCTTCCAAGAAGTTAAGCAGAATGCATATGGTTATCAAGTCACCTTTTAAGATGTAAGAGAAAATTGATTGCTAAAACCGAAATATTCAATTCAAAATACTCCAAACCTGAATAACAAATCTCCAGGATATTACAGAGATGGTCTGAGGGAGCTTATCAAATATGACAATAACTTATCTTTAATTCAAAACAAGCCATTTAATGTCATAGAAAACAGTCTAGAATGTCCATAAAATTTATAATGATTCCTTGTAACGGTCTTGCTAGATCTTGTGATTCATACACAAGGTCAAAACTGAAACCTTTATTTTATTGAAGGACTTGAAACATTTAAGATTTGCATCGATGTGATTTTTACTACCTGTTCATTATTATAGAAATTTCAAAAGCAAATTAAACATCTGAGCAAAAATATAGCATAGGAAATTCAACATAACTATTATAAGATGCCATTAGAAATTGAATTCATATTATTCATCACTTTAACAGGAACCAGTACTAATTACAGTGAGAGATGACAAAGATCAGAAGTCCACAGATCCATAGGAATAACATTCAAATATTTGCTTTAAAATATTAGTATTTCATTAATGGCAATGTCATTGAGCCATACAATATGTTGTATTAAAATATTGCCTGCATAGAAGGAAAAATTTATGTTATAGGTGTTTGCTTACAAACATGTCTGTAGCTCTATTCCTTCTACAGATTAGGATAATTGAAATTTAGAAGCAGCGTGGGTAGGTTTGACCTGCTATCACAGCAAGATAAATGTTCATTTCAATCCTCGGTACACTTCAGTTTCTGCATTGTAAGTAGACCAAATCATGGACTACGTACACCAGGTTCCACTTTTTCCTAAACATTACATATTTATTTTTACATGTAGTCCAAGCCTAAATGAGGAAAGCATTGACCAACCCAGCTGGAGAATTTTTAAGTTAGTCTTCTACACTGCTGATATAAAGCAAAGTATTTGGAAATAAGAAGCAATATCTACGTCCAGCTAGCTCAAAGTAGTGCAGAGTGGCAGACTTCTTTATATCTGTTGTCATGTTCTTAATAGCATTTTTATGTAGTTTTTGCATTTGATATTCTCTCAGTGAATTGGTTTACAAAGTTCTATTCATATTTTTCATTGTAAATCTCATTACATTGGCAAGTAACATCACACAGTGTGTACATTCTCCAAAATTCAGGCATTCCATAATACTATATTCTTGTTCTGTGGTTTATTGTTTATGTAAAACCAACTGTCAAGACAATATTCATTGTTATTATTGATGTGTTATCTTCTTTGTGTTTTATTCAGGGAGATTTTTACTGATAAATTTTAAAAGCTCTTTGCAAAATATATTTTGAAAATTTTTCACTATTTTATTAGCTAAGACATTTCTAAAATGGTTTGGGTTGATTTATAAATTGCAAGTAGTGACATAGTATCTTGGATTTCCAGTAGCAGTTAATGCACTGGAAAAAATGTATTGTTAAAATATTAATCTAAAGGGAAAACTCAAGCTTTCATTTGAAGCTGTAGAAAGCTAGACAAGTTTAATATAGGCAAAATTTGATTGATTTAACAGTGATGTCAAGATAATATTAGTATACAGAAGGAAAGAGAAGATAACATCTAAAGTCAGGTCATTCATACAAACAGTATACTTTCTTTAACTTCCTTGGAATGTTAGGATTTTGTCAAATTTAGTCTGAATTTAATTTCAAAATTTAGGAAATATTGGTTTTAATAAAAGATTTTGTATATATTTATAAATATATATTTAATAAGCGAAAGGAAGAAAGAACAGAATAGACTTATTTCTCCTACTACTCACAAATAAGGCAACAACTGTAGATGACATCACTATGCTTTTTTTCTTTTTTTGTTTTATTCTACCAAGTTAAACTAATAATGAGCTCATATATTGCAGAAATACTAAATGTCCAAAGAACCTGAATTTTGAAAATGTAATGTTTAGGATCCTATTGTTGTCTCCTCATAGGGTCTAAAACAATAACTAATTTTTCACTTTCAGGGTCATCACTCAGTTCCCTGAAGTGCAGTTTCAGTAGTTTACGAATTCCTAGGGGATTTTCAAAGACATTTTACATTGTGTATGATGACTCCCATATTTCTAGTTCAACAAATTGAATCAATCCATCACAATATCTAGAATGACAGTATATTAAATATTGTACATTAATCTCATACCCTGAAAAATCAGCTTCTTTTTTCTAATATTATCACTTTCTGTGGTGTTAAACAAATGTTTGCGCTGTCTACGTAGCATCAAGATAGTATTTGTGAGCTACAAAAGAATAAATTAGCATGTATATATATACTCACATAAAAATCTTTCTAATCATAATATATGTTTATCCATATTATTCCTCATTTGTCTGCTTACTCATGCCCTTAGTCTTCTCATACCAGGAGCTATGAAGCAATATTTTTCTTAACTTTGCCTTAATAGTTTCAACAGCCTTTCCTGTCATTCCTGGAGCTCATAGTTTTTACTAGCATATTGATAGCTTGGTGGCTTAGTGGCAGCATTTTCTATTTGTTCTTGATTGCACGCTTGATGGTTCTGAGTGAATTTGCAAGCTTGGGGAAGCAAATTACGCAGTCTTTCTTGACAACATTCAAATTGATATGAAAAGCTCGTTGTGAGAGTAGTTATAAAAAATCTACAGAAATCTTCTGGGTATAACATAATGTATGGGACCACATTTTCACAGGTGAAGGCGAAACAGGAAAAAGAATCACAAAAGATAGAATATTAGTTAGCAATTCCTTGGAACTGCCATTGTGAACAGGTTAGCATTTCTTGCGGTTCAAGCTGAATGAGATAAATACGGCTGTTTCACTTGAAAAATAGATAGTGGTTTTAAATAAATGATTTAATTTCTATTTCACAGGAATAGGATGACTGTGTCGACAAGATGATTTATTTTCTGAACTGTTGTTAATGATGTAAACTATTTCAAAATCTGTGGTTTAATATATGATATTTGGAAGACATTGATTCTACTCTAACCACTAGAAATAATCTTTCTTCTCATGAAAACCTAATCTATGACAGTAAAATTTTAGGGTCTTGCAAGCCTCTGTGTACTATAGGTAGAAAAAGTGATTTAAATTTTTAAATTTAAAATCAATGAAGATGGACAATATATTACATTTTAATGCACTCATGATGACTTCTGTAACATAAACAACAGCATGTAACAAACAAAAAAGCATGGAGAACATTGTAAAGTCTCTTCTGGAAAACATTTCATGATCCTGCTTACAAAGCCTGAACCTGTGACATTCTGTGTTCTGAAGGAATAACAATAATTTGTGACGAGTGGAAACTGGGGTGTCTGTGGGTATTTTTCTTGCTTATTAGCTCTAATCCCAGTGATTACAACAATCCCCGCAAGGATTTTACTGCAGATAGATAGGAAATACTACTATATGCTGCAGATATTTGGAGCTATGTGTGCACTGGCCAAACTCAGTTGCTGATTGCCTCTCCAAATGCTGCCAAGCAGAATTCCTGAAGTCTAAATTCAGCCTTTCACTTGCTTTCACTCAGCACTCATTTTCAAAAAGATTGAAGAAACCAAATGATCGCTAACATTTCTCACCTTTCATCAAACTTCCTTGAAACTGGCAAATGGCTTAAAAGTCTTGCAAGTGTACACTCAGATAACTCATGGTCACAGAAGATCCTTTTCCCTTGAAGGGGTGGAGGAGGGAGAAAAACCCCCACAAACCTAAGCTAAATTATTTTAAATATATATGTATATTATTTTTTTTTAATCTGAAATATTCTTATATCAAAAAGTTAATGTAAATATCAAAGATCTGATGACAGACAGTGAACATAAATTGTGATACATTCTTTAACCAAAAAAAAGCCACATATAAGTGTAGATAAATTTCCTTCTAAAAGGTATGCTAAGACATGCTTTAATTGAGTTTTCATGTGACATCTAAAGTTTGGGAATAGAATTCATGACACTTTTACCTTAATAAATGCTTTTAACTGAAGAAAAGATCAGCCTCAACAGCTCGTAGTGGAGTTATTTATTAGCATTATCGTTTGCATCCTCATGGTATTTTGAAGATCTTGAAATAGATTAGAAGGTCAAAGTGGGAAACATTCTAGAAACCAAGATGAGTGTGTTAGGCCAAAGAAAATTGATTGACAACACTGCAACAGAGTAATATTAATTCTGTGCTGTAGGTAACATTTGACAATGATGGTCAAGAAGCACAGGGATCATAGGCAACGCAAGTCAGAACATAAATGTGTGAATTTGTAGAAAGATTGAAAAGACAAGATTTAACTGACTTCACAAAAGGCAGTGTGAGGCTCTTCCAAAGCATGGAAATCAATATAAATATGTTTCTCAGAAACAATATTTCTCATCAGAGGCAGTAATGAAAAGGAACGCCTGTAATATGGAATGCAGTTATTTCAAGTTACCTCTCTGATATCAGGGTTCCAGTATTAGATATGGTAAATATAGATTTTTGTGGACATAAAATAATTACCAGCTTTTGAAATCAGGATGTTTGAAGCTTTTTACCATAGAAGATGCTGGTTGATTTTGTTCTTGAATACAATTTTTACGTTCAAAAAACCTTCATGTCTTCTTCAACCATTCTCTACCTCATGTTGTCCTTAATAATATGAGATATAAAGGCAAGATTGATAATTACTGCTCTTAAAATTATGTTATTTAGGAAAACAACATATTTAACTTGTTTTTTAGGGGTTACTGGTTTACCATCAAAATAATAAATTGAATCCTGCTTCTAGTCACATGCCTAAAGATGAACTTCAGGAGAATAAATGAGGACAGGATTTTCCCTTTTGATGATAAGGAATTGAAATGAGCAGCATCAAACTCTTAAATCTTTTCGTATTGGTTGTGTGTTCCAGACATATCTGTAAGTATTTCTTGCTGCAGAGATTTTTATTTCCCCTTGGAAACCACAAATCATTTGCTTTCACTTCTTTGACATTCCATTCATTATATTTTGTGCTTCAGAAGTTGGGTTCTCTATTAGTAAGTAAATTTCCAGGAAGCAAAGAAAGACTCAAAAAAAAGTGAAACTAAAAGGTTGTATGATTTGAGAGTCACACAATACAGCCAATTCATAAGTAAAGTTGATCTTTCTGCCTGAGGAAAAGAAGAAAAGAAGGAACGTATCTCTCAGTTTCTCCTCCACTCTCAATCAAATAGCAAGAGGGAAAAAAGAGTGAGAGGAAGGTTGAGGAAAATTAAGTAAATGAGAATTCAAATGTTCAAAATCAAGTTCAAGCTTGGACAGTATGGACTGCATATTGGTTGAAGAGGTATAACAAATCGAGTGGGTTTTACTTCATTTGAAATAAAAATACAATATTTCAAAAATACAAAAGAAAAAAAATCCATTATCTGTGACTAACACTTGCTTATATCAAGGTATGAATGTATGCAGCAGATCCACATAGGGAGGTCTGCTTAACAATGGAATCAGTTTACATATAATATAGGTTTGGTATTAGAGACCCATTTTTTCATGCACAGAGCCAAAACTTTATACAGCATCAAATATCAACATACCACAAACTGAGGTAAAAAAAGTTTCAATTTAAAATAAACCAAGCAAGACCTGGGCCATAATTTTCATTCCTCTCTGCTTTTTCATCATAAGAACAGCTCTTGCTGTATATCTTCCCTTAGTGTAAAGTTAAAGATTATTATTTTTTTCAGTCTTTTCCAATTTGAAGAATCCTACAAACACAATTTTCAAGTACACTTTCAGACCCTAATACTGACTATTTAAGCCTTCTTACAACAAGCTTGCTTTTCTCAGTTACCTTTTCAGTACCTTTGAGAAGAAGTTCATTTACTGTACTTGAAAGCTCCTGAATTAGAGGGCTCTACCTTGGTTATTTTCCAAAACAAACAAACAAATGGATAGTTAGTGAATATTTAAATCACAGCTGACCTGGGAAAGAATAGATTTACAAGAAGGACAATAAATCACAAAGTTTCATTTATTACCATGTAACTGTCCAACATGAAAAACTGAGACAACTAATATGTCTATGGATGTCTTGCAGTATTCCTGCATGTGTAACTATGACAGTCTCTAAGGTCAGGCCATAAAGGATTACCATCAGAAGAGACCATGATAGAATATCAAGTTTCAGATCTTAAATACCTCAGACATTTAGATTTATAAGAAATTAAGCTGTTGGTGTCCCAGACACAGCTCACCCCTTAGTAGTCCCTACACCTCCTGCTATAGTTAATTAGGAACATTTGTTCACAGGTAATGATGGAAGACTGACAAATGTTAAGTGACAGACACATAATATATGTTAAAAGAACCACACTAAAACCCAGCTGTTCATTAATCACAGCACATCTTTTCAGCTAGGGAAAGTATATGTCAAAAGAAAAAGATTTCAAAACATGCTGAAAAACATACTGTCAATCCTACTAAATGAGATTGTCTTTCTATCATAACAGAGATGTAATGAAGATTAAGTCAGCACTACAGTGCTAAACTCTTCTTTCCAAGGGAGTTGTCATTCAACAATATAAAACAGAAGTCAAAGATGGGTTAAAGCATGTCATTCTACCTTTCAGTCCAACAAGCACTTTTTACTCCTGTTGTTCTGGGTTTTTTTTTCAGCTGTTCAGCTCTTTGAATTGAATTTCAAGTTCAGATCCTAAAAAAAGTAACAGTTTTCATTTCTCATGTAGATTTGTATTTTACACTTTGGCTTTCCAAAATATTTTTCCTTTGAAAGTACTTACGGGAAACTCTCTTGCTACTCAAAAGAAATAAATACAGAGGCGGGGGTTGGCCTCTTCTCCCAAGGGAATAACGACAGGACCAGAGGAAATGGTATGAAGCCGCGGCAGGGGAGGTTTAGATTAGATATTAGGAAGAATTACTTTACTGAAAGAGGGGTCAAGCACTGGAACAGCCTGCCCAGGGAGGTGGTGGAGTCACCATCCCTGGAGGTATTTAAGAAACGTGTAGACATGGCTCTTCAGGGCATGCTCTAGTGCCCGGGATTGTTGGTTTGTGGTGGGGTGTTGTGTGTGAGGTTGTGGGTGTGGGGTTTAGTTGGTGGGTGCTTTTTTTTTTTTTTTTTTGGTGTGGTTTTTTTTGTTGTTGGTTTTTTTTTTTGTTTGCTTGTTTGTTTGTTTTTGTGTGTTGTGGGGTTTTTTTGGTTTTGATTTTATTTTTTTTTTTTTTTATGTGGTTGGACTCGATGATCTCAAAGGTCCCTTCCAACCACTAAGATTCTGTGATTCTGTGATTAGCTAGTGAACTCTCTCTGGTTTTATTTCCTTTTATTTTAATTGTTTCTAGTAGGCAAATTTAGCATGACCAAGCTATCAATCATTTCTCCATGCAGCAAATGTAACTTTTTAATGTCAAGTCAATTATATGTATACCTCATTAAAATAGGGATTAAATGGAGTATATGATAGTTCTCATTTCCACAGAATTCCCACTTGAATACCGGATTTCCTGGTTATTTACAATCTACAGGCAAGGGAGCATGTGGAAATAAGAAACCAAGCTTATTGGTCATTCCCAGCTGGTCATCCCAAAGCTCATTATTTCTTCCTAAAGCAGACATAGTGTAAGGAGTAATTTTCTAGCTTAGCCCTCTGATTATGGATATTTTCCTTAATTTTCTATTCCCACTACTAAATAGTGAGAAGAGAAGGCCTGCTTGCTCAGGTTGCTAATTTAAGAAGGCCTCAAACAGAGGAAAGGAGAGGTGTGGTACAAACAAAGTTAGACTTCAGGCAAGTATTTGCTGCTGAGCACAAGGATGGGGAAAGCAGGAAACATGATCGACTGATGTTTGAACCTAGACATTCCCAGATTACCTGACAGTGTACATAGTCCTAGCTATAGCTGCTGGGCTGTACCACATCCCAGGTAGCACACAGTCCATATCACATATATGTGGAGGGGAACCATTGTACAGAATTTAGCAACTGCCTGGGGAACTGAATAGAGGTACATGTGCAATACCTACCACATTTGCTTGTCAGAGCAGAGGTAATATCAACACACAGACATAGTCCAGAGCTACAAAATGGGCAGAAAGGGAATCCAGCAGTGCAGGAGTATTAAGGCAATCATTTAATCTACTGCACATCCCCATAGCCTGAAGGCATGAGCTAGAACATGAGATTAATTTATACTAATGTAGTTTTTTATAGTGTCTTCTTTCAGGCACTATAAACCCAGGAAGAATAGAACTGTAAGTAGTATACTGTGATGGGGATCATGATGAATGAGAAAAACAGCAACAAAAGGGAAAAAAAATTCCACAAGCAATATGTAACAAGTCAGGAGCTTCTTAGACATAAAAGATTTTGCTTTTTTATGGTAAAGGTTAACATATGCAGGTGTGTTAAACACTAGCAATCTATCTGTACAAGTTTCTGCATTATAATCACAAAGTTGGGTTATTTTCAAATGCTCCTTTCTATGTTGGTTGATTAAATAGTTCAATAAAATAAAAAACAAATGAAGACAAGGAAAGAGACACCCTATATTTTACAATACAATATTAGCAACAGGATTTTGTTAATTGAAGGTCAACGTCAGGTTTTTTATGAATCATACTCTTCAGCTTTATGAGAAAAATAACCTTTGAACTTCAAGTTTCCAGATGTTAGTATTTGCTGTGTAATGGTCAAAACAGGTCTATAATTGTAACCCACACTGAGAGCTGGCAGGCCTCCATAATCAAGCATATTATATTAATTTTTAACTATATCATCATAGCTAGGGTGTGTCATATATATGGACAGAATTTTTTTCATAAATCTTTACAGCACAATAGTCTCCAAAGGAATCTATGAGATATTAAATTAATTTTCTTGAGATAGTGTGTTTATTTTCCTTTACTTTGGCTAGTCTCCTGATAAAAAAATTTTCCTTAAGAGACTTAGGTAAAAATCAATAAGCAAAGCAAAATTTAGTGTTATATTGATTTATTCAAATGAATTTAAAGTAGTTGTCTATCCTATGCTTTAGTGCCTCACCTTTACACGAATATGCACAATAACACAATAAAAATGTGTATGACATGAGGTTTAATCAAAACTGCCCAAAATCCATTCTGTCTTCCCTCCCAGAACTCACAGAGAGTTCAGTGTTCCCTGAAAATTCGGTCTCTGGAAAGCCTGTTTGGGGTAGGAAGGAAGAGGGTGCCAGAGTTCAGGCCTCTTCTCAGGGGAAGACTGTTCTCGTTTGAGGTAAAACAGCACTAATTTTCTGTTCAGCAATTTTACTTTTTAGCTGGGCCTCTTCTAACTAACTAAACTCTGAAATTAACAGCATATTGTTCAGAAACTGTTCACTCTCACAGTGATGAGACCCGATTATACCAAGGAATGGTATGCAGAGAGGCCCTTGCTTATACTTATTGCTGTCAAGGTCAGCTAACCTCGTTATTTGTCCTGTTGGAGGGTTGGAAGAGGAAAAGCATAGAGGGGTCACACCTGCAGGGAGGAGAGGACAGGACAGGTGACCCAAAACTGACGAACAGGGTATTCCATTCCATCTGCATCACACTCAGTGTAAAAGCTGAGGGATCAAAGGGTCAACTCTTTTTCTTCAATGGCTGATGTCTGAGGAGGACCCTGTCTGTTCGTCTGCCTTTGATCCCAGTCTGTGCATTCCTACTCCAGATGAGGAATCCAGCTCCTGTCCGTCACTGAGTCCAGTCTGGGACCTTTCCCTGTGCCTGCTGGTGATGTGATCGCCATCCCAGGAGCTTGATACCGTTTTGTATATACGGCATACCTTTTTTTTCTTCTTTTTTTTTTTTTTTAATTATTTTTCCTCTTATTATTATTTATTATTTCATTATTTATTAATATTTTCATTACAGTAGTTTTGCTCTTTTTCTAAACTCATACATCTCTTTACCTCTTTCTTCTCTTTGAAGAAGGGGTAGGGAGGGGCCCTCTGTCATTCTGATTGGCCAATCTGGCCAAAACCACGACAAAGACATAGGAGCTACCTCATTTATAAAGAAAGAAACCTGACTAGATCCTTTCTACTTATCTCAGCTACATATGAAGAAGTGCTTCTTTTACAAATATGTAGGTAGTGTGCTTAAAGGTTAATCCATGGTGGAACCATAAGCAGGACAAAAATCACTATGAACGGAGATCAGAGGATGTGGGGTGAAATCAACCACCCATCTTATTGTAATCTGGAAAATATATGAAAACATAATTGTATCTTTTTCTGAAGTCTCACAAAAATACAACCTACCTCTTTAACCATCGAAAGCATTGTACTTCAGATTGCTTTATTCTGTGACTGAGTCTCCAAGGCTCCATACAATTCTATAGTGAGTAAAAAGCAAGAATGGAGGGGAGCTGGGAGCCATGGTAGTCATGTGGCAACCTAGGCAATGCTGTAGAATTCCTTCTATATTTAATGACATTAGTATACATCCCTTCCTGATTTTTCGTTTTTTAAATCAGGTAAATCAGAAATTATTCTGATTTATCATTTATCTTTTGATAGCATGTGGCAACCTGAAGGCAAGAATACTATTGTGATAGTAATTAAGCAAACACAGAAGAAAATTTAGTACAGGTCCCCAAATTATTTATAACCTTATTGTAAACTGAGGATAAATATATATAGGGAGATAGGTGAGTGCCTGGACAAATTCTGACCTTCTTGTCCTGATAGCTCTAACCATATAGCAAAAGTCTTCTGGCTTCCAGCTATGAAGACTTGTGAAAACAATTAAGTCTCTTGGAGATATTCCTGGGATTTTTTTTCTCAGATATGAAGGATTATTTTTAACTTCTCTTCCTATCTCAGCTGCATGTAACAAAAAGACTTCTGTGAACAATAGGCTTAGAAGAGTTTGTCATAAAATTAAAGAGTCATTCAAGGTTGATAGAACAAATAGCTGCTTCCCAAGTCTTTTCTCAAGACGGTCAACAAAGTTCATGTAATCCTTAATACTTTTTTTTTCTCTTCTCTTCCTTTGATAGCAATGTTTATTTGTTTTTTTAAAGACCAGTGTTTGCAGGCCAATATTTATAAGAAAAATTTTACAAGAATAAATCAGACAACACTTGCAATGAATGCATAAGTTTGATAAGGAAGTAAGTATTTCAATTTCATGCCTATGTGAGGTTACAAACCGAGTAAAAAACTGTTATTTGAAAAATTACTTTTGAGCAATGCAGTCTGTTCCATGTCTCTTTCTGAAGGACTACATATGAAAAGCAATTTGTAATTTTTTTTTTTCATTTTTTTCTTTACTTTTATCAGGCCTGTGTAATATTAAAAATTACCAAAAAAAATGGATGCAACAAAACTCACAGAAGCTCATGTAAGGTAAGATAGACTCAAGGGAAATATTATGTGTTCCAGCTTACCCCAATCAACAGTTATGAACCCAATTTATGGAAACCCCATAAATGAATACAGTTAGTATAAATATTTTTAATGAGAGGATTGATTTCTGAAAAATACATAAGGTTCATTGTTCAGTGAAATTGTACGTCTAATATCAGAACTGTTGAAGAATAATTTCAGTTTATAAGACTGACATAAGAAAATCAAATTGCTGCTTGTTCCAAATGTAGGCTTGGACTGAGAAATGGAGTATCCCCCATATATGATGCGTCAAATTACTAAGAATATCTTCACTTCTTGATTGTATTTGGAAAAAGATACAGATTGTCAGTCTAAAAGTTATCTGCCATAACTTTGTGTTGCCATCATAGTCTGGAGATTTTTAACAGGAGGTTTATAGATGTTCTACAATATATATAATGTGTTTATACATATAAATATCTTATGCTTGTAAATATATTTCAATGTTACCTGAAGTTTGTTACATGAAGTATTCCCCCAATGTTGGAAAAGATGGTTATTTGGTGTCCACACTTGAAAAGAATATTTTTGTTGTTGTTTTTGACATTTACTGAAATCCTTGTGCATGTGCATCTGTTTGTCTCTGGAACTTCCTAGAAATAGTTGTCTAGTTTGGTTTGAGTTAGCTCTCCTTTGCATCCAATCATTTCATTTAGTATAAAGTTCCCTTGCATGTACACGAAAATTTAATAAAAGAGTAAATTAAAGAAAGAAAACCTTTCCTTATATGAACATTCAAAAGTTTTATGGAAAAAACTACCATGAAGAACAGACTAATTAATTCCACAGTTCTGGCTTGTAATATATATTGAGAATTTCTTGAAGTGTTTAATTGCCTGACAATACCAAGACTACACTTCAAAATCATAGCTACCTCATCAGACTACACCAGGAAAAAAAAAAAACCAAACATTCATTTTTTCAAATACTGATGAGCTGGGTATATTCTGAAATTTACACACACATGATTTTGCATAACTAATGTGTCTTATTGTTAAGTTAAACTACAACCTTAACAACTGGCAAGAATCTTTTTTTTTTCCTCAGTCTATGGTTGGATCACTGTGAATCTCACACTATTAGTCAGAATGAAAAAGTATTCAAGAGGTGTTTGCTTAATACACAGAAATAAAGCATGTCACCAGCAGGCTGCATCGGAGCAGCCATTTTCCCAGAGTTCTGCATCCTAATTCTAATCCATCCAGTCATTTAATTTGATTGCAATTATCATCCTCTTTGACAATTTCTTTTCAATCTTTTCAGCTGCTATAAAAACTATAAACTGATCCAAATTACATCCTCTGATCCAAGTGGAGTTTGAATTTAAGCTTTAAGAAGCAACTTAACATAACTGATCCTCTCCTAGAATAGAATACGATAAGTATCATTCTGAAATATTTGTTTAGATAGAAAATATCACTGAAATTCATATTACACAACAAAAGGAATTTCACTTAATCTAAATCCTCAAAATTATTGTTTTCCTTTTACAAAAGATAAACAAATAATGATTAAAACTTAATTTCTTCAACTATCTAATTCCATTTCAGTAAACAGGCTGAAATGGCAGTATAACCCTAGCTATAACTATGCAGTACACTCTTTTTCTCCCCTTTTATCTCTCTCCTCACCTACCTTGCAGTTTAAATGTCACCAATAGTCAATCATGTTGTATATATTTTGTAATGCCTCTGATGTATCTTCTTTCCCTGTAACATATTCTTACTGTTCTTCAGTCATCTCACTGGCACACAGCAGCTATGTGGTTCTGAGAGTCTGAATCTGATGCACACGCCCATTTCAGGAATCTTTACAATAAGGTTTCTTTCAGATGTTAGTCAGAATGTCTAATTCTTGCTTTTTAAATGAAGCTTGGGGCCTTTTTAGGGGTTTTTTTTTGTGTTTCATTAACACTTGTCTCCACTATGCTCTAAACATCCAATGTCCCTGAGTTCCATGTACAATGAAAAAATTTTGATTTAATGAACAAAAAAAAAAAAAAAAAAAAAAGCAATACAGGAATTGTATAGAAAAAATGTGGAAAAATATATGGAAAAAAACCCTTTTCTCTTACTTTTCAAAATCAAATAATTTAAAGCATAATAAAATTTGGGATGGACATGTAACATTCATATTTTACACATTTGATTTGGCTGCACCAAGTTCACCACTTAACAATGATATATAGGAGAAAACAGCATGAATTTAGTAATAGAATCTAAATGTTATTTTAAAGAAAGTAGGTTGTTTTTTTTTTCTCTTTCACATTGCTAGCATAACACTGTAGCCTGTTAAAGCTAAAAAGTTGGTGGCTTGGCCAAATGTTTAACTTACAATTAAAAGTCTCTCCCTGCACACCACCCCAAAAAAAAAAATTTAAAAAAAAAAAAAAACCAAACAAACAAACCCAAACAAACGAAACCAAACCAAAAATGGAGGTTATGTCAGGAAACCCGAAATAATATTACAGTCCTTGGTCCATAAGCTGTTGCTATACCTAAGTACACTATAGGATATGTAGTCTTCTGTTTTACAAAAACCTTGCAGCTTTTTGTATGTATTAATTTTTGGTGAAAGAATAAGAATTTCTACATTCTAAATGTTGAATAGAAGTGGAAAAGGAGCTTTGGAGGATGGTACACATAAAGGGAATCTAAATAATTTTAAATAGGCTTTTTTGTTTGTTTAAGGGTTTTATTTTCTAAACGAGACATGTTAAAACAGATTATCAATTCAATTTAGATATCCAAAATAGATCTGATGAACTGAGCTTTAAAGGTGCCTAAAAAAGGCTTATAAAAGACAATAAAGGATGCTCATATGAAGATGCTTATATTGATGCTAGAACTGGATCGTAAAAGTCTCCGTATATGGTCTTTAGCTCTGAGACAGCTAATATGAAATGGTACAAAACTTCACTTCCAGCTCTGTAAAAGGCAAGTGGTTGTTTTACATTTTTAAATAATTACATTTCTTTACAAAAAGAGCATAAATTTAATTTTAAAGAAAAGTTTATTGAGATAAAGCTATTTGATGAAAGAAAAGGAAAATAGGGAGAGAAGTGGATTTGAAAACTACCCCTTTTTAGTTAAGAGTTATTTTTACACATTCATGACCTTTTTCTGGATGTGTTTCCAAAAAAAACAAAATCAGTGTTTCATATACACCTGTGTTTTTCTCTTTGAAAAACTAACAGGAGAGTTTCTTCCATTTCAAATCATTTCTGAACTCAGAGACAGTGAAAAGGTGGCCACCTATTTTGTTGTGCAGATCCCTTCCAGATGCACAGACATCCTAGTGCTGGCTGACCTGGCAACAGTGGAGCTTAAAGACTGGATCAGCACAGCACTGGGATAAATCTGACACACTATACCCTAGGCTTAATCACTTGACCCATGTTCAAAACTTTCTGTTTGTGCCTACAAGTACATTGTTGTAAAGACAGCTGCTCCTCACCTTCCCTGGAAAAAAAAAAATGTTCCCAAACATATTCCACAGACTCCGTGTCCTCTGGAGACATCCTCATTTCCTAGTTGCAGCCTCTTCCTACATTCCTTACCATATAGCTGAGCAAATCATTCTGTATCATTCTGTGAAATGCTGTACACAACATGGCATCAAGGAGTAACCCAAACACATAGTAACATGAGTCTTCTTCCTTCAGCGCATGACTCAATAGTGTATCAAAAAAAAGTTGAAAGCTTTTTTCACAACATGATGAATGCTTTTTCATCACAAACTAAAATGTTTATTTTGGTTTTATTTTTCCCACACTAACCATTCACTGGTAATCTCTTCCCAAAACTGTGTTCCAAATTAAAAAAGAAAACAGAATCCCAAATTATGGTACTTTTTAAAGAAAACCCCAAGCCCTGTAACAAACAAAGCAAAAAAACCAATCAACTTACCAAACAAACAAAAAATCTTTTCCAAATTAGTTTGAAAGCTTGTTTCTTTAGGTTTAGTATTTCAATCAAACATTATAGTGCTTATAATTTGAAAAGACTGGTTTCTCCATTAATGGTAAAGTTCTTGTACAGCTCGAGTAGACTAATAAGTTGGAGAAAAGGAGTATTTTTAAGGCCCAGTATGAGTCAGCTTATTTGCCTACATATTTTTATTTGTTTAGGCATTTGTGAGGAGGGGTTGCTGTTTGATGGTTTTGTCAGGAATAATTTTTATTAATGGAAGGAGGTAACAGATGACAGGCCACCATGAAAAGACTATCTTGAACTGTATTCTCTGGCTAATTTGCAATGGCTGCCAGCCAGAGTACAGGAATTTCCATACTAGAGAGAGCTATTTGGGGACTTAATCTCCATACCAAGAGTTCAAGGGACACAAAACAAGGAAGTGGATAAGAATAGAGAAAGCCCATATAAATTTCAGGAGCTGTAGTTCTTGCTTTTAGTAGGGAGTGGTCAACGTGATTCTGATCAAGGATAAAGCTGCTTTGAAGAAGACAGAGAAAGTTCCATGGCATTAGCAAATACAAGGCAGGGGGGGAAGCCTTTGTCAAGTCCATGCTCATTAATTACACGCCATTCACACAATGGATATATATGGAGAATATATAAACACTATATATATAGAATATTTAGACATTGGTACGTAGAATTCACTTTACAAACCTAAAATGCCTAAAATATTGATATCTGCAATTGAAGTACCCTCTTCGCTGTCTTTTTGGTATCAGTGCATAGCAAGCTTCTTTAGGGGGCCCTTCATTTTGTCTTAAGGTAAACATCTGTAGTAGGTGTCACAATGAGAAAGGGAACACCAGATAATAAGACACTGCCGAGGGCAGTTTATTAAGTGAATCAAGTAAGGGATAAGCTGCATCATGAAAAGCTTTACATGAAGACTCACATAGAGCAAACTGAGACCACAACAATTGCCTCACCAGTGGGTTGGCACAGCTGAGACTAGGGGGAACATGGCACTGGCTCAGATCAGTCTCAGCGTCATGCTCTGGCTCCTGACTGGGTACCAACACATAGTCGGTACGCTATGTGTACCCTTCCTCTCTCTACGTGGTGCCGGATGTTGGATGTCTTTGCAACAATGCTTTGTCCCAGTCTCTCTTAAGGGGCAGGGAGGGGGTTATAGGCACAGGCTGCCCATGAAGGATACCATGGCATAGCTTTTCTGCAGTTTTGGGTGTTTTTTCTGCAGTTACTCGTCAATCCATAGCCTATACCAAGCCTCATTGCACTCAGTTTTGGTTGTATTGTACTATTTATTGTACTATCTGCCATTGCACAGTGTACTCAGTCCGCTTTTGATACTCCCATGAAAACAGGTCAGATGAGAAGGGGATCTCTCTCTACTCACTATTAAAAAAACCTGAGATATGTCATATGTAGGTGTCCATGAAGTAGATGCTTACAATTAAATAAGATCAATCTGCTGCCAATGTGATTAGCTCATTTAAGATGTTGGAATGGAAGCAATATATTTAGTAGGCATACATATAAGGAACTCAGAGTTTGGGTTTCTTTGGTTTGTTTTTTTTTCTGAAAATGCCAAGGTTATTTTTAAATTGTAATAAGGCAACCAGCTCAAGGATGGCAACTAGATCAACTCACGTTGTGCTCAGCAGTATCCCTAGTTTTTTATTACTTATGTAGAAATTAAAAGAGATGCCAGTGGAAACTGCAGTGACTTTTCTCAAGCAGCACCCCTAAAGGATGCTGTGACATTTTCTGCCAGATACATAAATAGAACCTATATATTGGCTACTACCATTTTAATGAGAAGCTTATCTTGTGATATTGGCATTAATGGCCAAGTCAATTGTGGAAAACCAGTTCTATTCATTTTACTTTTTATTTGGTTCTAACTTAAGAGCCAGAGACATAGAGATTTAATAGTTAATGCTTTAAGTAGTTCAACTGGCAAATAAAAAAAAAGGAATAGCAACCAATTTTCTTTTCCTGACCTCTTTCTCTCACACTGTCAGTTTAACAAATAATGCCAGCTGCTACTTAAATTAAATTGAAACATTAAGCTAGATTTTAATTAAAACTGTTTTCCAATACATGTCATGCTTTCTATGTTGCATGGAACACAGCTCATGAAACTGTTCCAGGATATAATTTGAAAGCTTTGAGACATGAACATGAGTTAAGAAGAACCATCTCTGAAGCACTCCTCCCTCAGGAACAAAGGATATTTAGGAACAAGGTGAAAGAGTCAAAGCTCAGTCAATAAGGAAAAGATCACCACAGCTTTTTGGGGAAGTTAAACCTTGTTTCATTGGTGTATGAAGCTGTGCAGAGCAGGGCTTCTGACAGTTCACCTGCCACCCCCAGGGCTGCACTGGCAAGTGCAAATGGACTGCACAATATCTTTTGGACAGTCAACAAAATCATAAGGAGATGAAGTAAGCATTTTCAAGTTTATAGTACTATATTCTTGCCCAAGGGGATCCTCCTCAGGGAAAGAGGTCATTCAATATAGACTAATATAATTATTCCAAAAACTGTTGTACAATTATTATTTCAGCTGAAACAAAGTTTTTCCAGGCTCAGATAGGAGTGGTGTGAACTCCATTGGGGAATGTGAATACCTGCATCATACTGAATTTTAATTTGTGTCAATAGTTTAATCTCATCTCTTTATCTTAGTCATGTATTTTATTGTCCCATTTGTATTCATTCAGCAGGTTTCTAAGAGCAATCATCTTTCTCTTACTGCTTTCTTTCTGGCACATTTTTCCTGCTTCCTTTTTCAATCTCCATTTCACTCTCACTGTTTCTGTCTTCTCCTTTTTTATTGTGTTATGTCTTCTGATGTCTTGTGCTCCATACAAATCTTGTTCATATCTTCTTCATCCCTATGAGAAAGGAGAAAACCCAATTAGTTTAATAGCTACAATAGCATGCCAAAAAACAGCTAAGATCAGGGGATCAAATATCAGAGATGACTTGAATGTTCATTGCAAACACTGTATATCTTGGCTACCACGAATCTAAAACATAGAGAATTCAACCATGTATCTCTAGATTATAGGTATAGTGGAATGTTTTGTTTCCCTGGGACCTAAAGACCACCTCTGTCAACTTGGAATTTCTGGCTTCAGAGTATGCAGCTCCCACCTCAGTAAGGTGTCCATTTAGGGCAGAATTCATCACACCAAGTCATAAGGTGGGCATGCAATATAAGCAGTTTTGTTTCGATCCCCTTTTAATCAATGGACAGATAGGTGAATATACCTAGTTCCCTGCCAGAGATGATGATGTAAGATATATGTTATACTTTTAAATGAGGTTATTCTCATTCTTGCTGTTATAGACAGGCAAAGGACTTCAAAGAAAACAGGTCAGTAGAAGGGAATTCCAATGTTACACTGCATAATAAAGAGGGGTCAAAAAAAGAAGCAGTCCAGCACCCTCTTTACTTCTCTACTCCCAGCATATCAGCACCATGACCTCCTACTTCACATTGCCTCAAACAGCGAAATATTTGTTCTTGTCTGTTTGTTTACAGAGTGTATATAAGTCTTCATCAACACTGGAAAAGTTTGCAAAATCACAGGTGGCTGAGCTTAAAACTAGCTAATCACATTCATACATAACAGTACAGACTGTTTTATAGGATGGTTGTGCTCTAATATATCACCACTTCACTTGCTAAATGAAAAACACAGAATGAAATTTGTCCAGATGATTTTCCATTGAGGCAACAGTTACAGAAATTTTCTTTATTTGTTACATATTTAGGGGAAAAAAGGAAAATAAATAACTGGAGCCAAATTAGTTCTCATGCTTGGATATAATAACTTAAAAGAAGAAAATATTTTTTTTCCTCAAAAGTTCTCCCACTTTTTTGTAGTCTTTGAAAAGTTTTAAAATACACTCTGTCTCTCTTGTCACATTTCAGAATGGAAGACCTATTTGCAAAGAGCAGTTCCTTAGAAGTACAAGGACTAGACTTATTCACAGACAGTTACACTCACAAAACAAGTATACTGTTACAGTAACTCTAAATTACATCACGTATTTTCACAAAGCTCTTCCTTATGGTTATTGAAGAAAACAGAAAGACACAATGATGAGTGGTTGCTTTTAACTCTGACTCACACTATTTTCAAGAAGTTAGGTCAGATCATCTCATAGATTTCAGATACTTTTAGATGAGTTTTCTGTAAAATGACAAGGAATCAAATTAAAGACATTTATAGCTTCTGAGATAACTAGAACCAGTATTATAACTGTCTAATGCATCTTACAACACCACAGAAGTCTGCTTAAACCATAAAGTCTTTCTAATATTTGAGGTCTTGCTACTGTTCTCTTTAAAGCTAGTAAAAATTTCCACTGCAGCAAATGGCTACAATATTGTGTATTAAACTAGGTTGTTGGCTCTTTTGTCTTCTACCAGTGAAGTACTTAATTGTGTGAGTTTCTCTAAAGTGAAATTTGAAAGAAAGCCCCACCCCTCAAAAAAACAGCCAAAAAAAACCCCAAATCTCTTCACAGAATCACAGAATGGTAGGGGTTGGAAGGGACCTTCAGAGATCATCTAGTCCAACCCCCCTGCCAAAGCAGGTTCACCTAGAGCAGGCTGGACAGGAACACGACCAGGCAGGTTTTTAATATCTCCAGAGAAGGAGACTCCACAACCTCTCTGGGCAGCCTGTTCCAGTGCTCTGTCACCATCAAAGTAAAGTTTTTCCTCATGTTTTGATGGAAATTCCTGTGTTCCAGTTTGTGTCCATTGCCCCTTGTCCTGTCACCAGGCATCACGGAGAAGTCTTACACCATCCTCTTGACACCCACCCTTTAGATATTTATAAGCAATGATGAGGTCCCCTCTCAGTCTTCTCTTCTCCAGGCTAAGCAGATCATCTTTGTAGCCCTCCATTGGACTCTCTCTAGTAGTTCCTTGTCCTTCTTGAACCGGGGGGCCCAGAACTGGACACTGTACTCCAGATGTGGCCTCACCAGGGCAGAGTAGAGGGGGAGGATGACCTCACTTGAGCTGCTGGCTACACTCTTTTTAATGCACCCCAGGAGACCATTGGCCTTCTTGGCCACAAAGGCACATTGCTGCTTCATGTTCAACTTGTTGTCCACCAGGACTCCCAGGTCCTTCTCCACAGAGAGGCTTTCCAGAAGGTCAGCCGCTAACCTGTACCAGCGTACAGGGTTATTCTATTAGGTGCAGGACCCTACACTTGTCCTTGTTGAATTTCATTAGGTTCCTCTCTGCCCAACTCTCATGCCTGTCCAGGCCTTGCTGAATGGCAGCACAGCCTTCTGGTGTATCAGCCACTCCTCTCAGTTTTTTATCATCAGCAAACTTGCTGAGGGTATACTCTGTCCCCTCATCAAGGCCGTCAATAAATATGTTGAACAAGACCAGACCCAGAACTGACACCTAGTCCAGACCTCCCCTGACACAGCTAGTTACAGGCCTCCAACTAGACTCTGCCACTGATCACAACCCTCTGAGCTCTGCCATTCAGCCCTTCTCAATCCACCTCACTGTCCACTCATCTAATCCACACTTCCTAAATTTACCTACGAGGATGTTATAGAAGACAGTGTCAAAAGCCTTTCTAAAGTTGGAGTAGACAACGTCCACTGCTCTCCCCTCATCTACCCAGCTGGTCATGTCATCATAGAAGGCTATCAGATTAGTGAAGCATAGTTTGGTCAATCCATGCTGAACACTCCTGATTATCTTTTTTTCTTCTATATGCTTAGACATGACATCCAGGATGAGCTGTTCCATCACCTTTCCAGAGATGGAGGTGAGGCTGACCCCCCTGTTGCCTCTTAAACGGCTGTGAAAAAAAATTAAATAAGAAAATAAAAATAAAAGGCTGTATTTACTGCTTCTTGCAAAGTCCTTGTATTTAAGAGCATGTTCAATGACATTTTTACCCCAACTGTGAAGGATTCTTCTTTATATCTAGTGTGAATTTCCTTTCCCGCATCTTGTCCTTTTGTTCTGCACCTCAGAGAAAAGATTGTCACCATCTTCTCTGTAATCACCCATATAATCACCACATAAATGAGTACAAATTTCTAGAGTCACAGCAGGTTAATCACAGAGAAAAGGGAAATTTCTGAATCCCAGACCAATATATTGTCAAATAGTCAAATATTTTACATATTTGCTGTGAAACAGTGAAACACAAAGCCCAGTTTCCTATTACAGAGACTGAAATTCCCTGCAATTCCAGGAGGGTGCAGTATCCACTATTACAAATTTAAGATTTACTATTCCAAAGTGCAGAGGCTTAAGGGTCAGACTGAAAGCATTCTCTCTGGTGCGACTTAGTTAAGACACTGGGCAGTAAGACATTCAGCTTCCTCACTACCTTTTGTCTTTCTGCCTTATGTGACATCAAGGCCAGGTTGGATGAGACTTTGAGCAGCCTGGTCTAGTGGAAAGTTGCAGGGGGACAGGGAGGTTGGAACTAGGTGATCTTTAAGGTCCATTCCAACTCTAACCATTCTATGCTTCTATGATTCTATGACAGCAACAGAGTGGCGTTGTGAGGCAGCACCACCAGAGGCTGTGGATAGCAAGCTGAGGGTGGCCACAAAACAGGTGGGCAGTGATCACTCCAAGCACAGTCTCACAGCATCTGATCCAGGTGAGCAGAGTCAGCTGGAGACAGCAATGAGTCTTACTGAATGTCTGGTGAGCACTGGGCAAAAGTGAGGTAACAAATCAGGTCTGAACTGAATCCAGGAAATCAAGGTCATTCAGGAACAGGACTGGAGACACGTCCATTTAAAGCATAGCTCAGGTTTGGATGGAGGGCTCAGGCAAGGCTCTTCAGGATCATTATAGCTTATTAGTGCCCCCAGGACCCTGACGGTGACTTAGGACGGTGAATCTTGATAGATAGTCACCTCATTTTTGGAGTGCACAAATTTACTCTTCTCAGCATTTTTTATGTGGAAATTGTGATTATTCTTGCTCATGCTTGCTGACTCCTATGTACACCTAATTCTTTCTCTGTTTACGCCCTGTAGAAAATATAGGAATTTCCATCACAGAGCAGTGTGCATCAGCAGTGAGCTTTGTTGTGTCTGGGTAGATTCCTGCTGAGGTGTCTGTATTTCTGCCTAAGACCCGTAAGAGAGCACCCTATGGTGTGAAGCTACCAGAGTTTCTTGGCATCCTGTGCTGTGCCTCAGGACCAGTAGGACCTCCAACAAGTAACACTGCCAACATGGTCTAGACTCTCAGGGACTAACACTGTCTCTATTTTCCAAAGCCATGAAAATGGCTTTGAAAAACCAGTTCAGTAATAAAAAAGCTAATATTTATTTGGACAAATTATTTCATGAACATTATGTTAGGCTTACAGAAATTATAACTGCCTCATGAATAATTCAGCAGAACACAACAGATTAAATCTGTTGGATGATTTGACAACAAATAATTCAGCTAACTGAAAATCATATAAATCTCACATTAAAACTACATCTGCTTGTTCTGAAGATGTTTTATATAGTAATAGATATGCCCAAGGAGAAAATTCATGTCACTGTCAAGTGTTAGATGAGTTCATATTCATTTGAAAAGAATGCATAGATTTTTTAAAATATAAATCAATATGGATATTTAATTAATTACAATAACAACAAGAAAAAGAAACATACAGAAGAGAAGACTGTTGGAGACAGAAAATTATATTTAGTTAAATTAAATTAGATATCAAGCTCCTTGGAAGGTGAAAATGTCTGTTTCAGTTAATTATTTTTTTTTTTTAAATAATACACATTTACAAAGTAAAGCATGTAAGCAGGAGACAATAGTGAATGGCATAAGTGACTTTATAAAAACGGAATAATATTGTGTCTAGGCTGTGAAGCTGGCCTTGTGGGAGCTAGAAAGCATATGTAGCTAAAATAATTTAGATAAATATTGCAATGTAGTGTTTGATTTACTTGCAAAACCTCAACATGTCATTGCCAAAATGCAAACTGCAGCCTAGTACAATACCAGTACAGTGCACATTCTCTTGCAGTAGGTTTGACTTGTTTTTCAAGATTGCTTAATACAACGCATTGTCTTGATTTGATAGAAACGTCATTTCACTTCATTTCCTATATCCAGGCATGGGAAATTTATTGAATTCAGGCTCTCAAATATAGTATTCATTTTGTTTAGATTTAGTTAGAGTTATTGCGTGAGAAGTGAACGATTGCTAGCAGACTATTTCAACAATTTCTGGACTTTATTATAAATACACCTACACTAGTCTATGCATAGCAGTAATTTTTATATTCAGTAGAATTATACCAAGAATGTCTTACCAGTAAAATGAAATCAAATTACAGTACTGACTTTTTAAATGTGATAGACAGATGTATGTTCTTACCTGTGTGTATGTATATATATATATATTATAGAGCTCGATTTTGTAAGAACTATTATGTATATGACCCAATAAACCACCTAAATGATATCTAATTTCTCTGGAACTTCAAAGGTACTAGTCATGCTTAAAGTTATGTACAAGCTTAAGTGTTTTGGTGAATCAGAGCCAGAGTATTCACCACCTTGGAGGTACAACCCTTAATCACTGACCTTCAGAACATATATTTAATTGACTTTTAAATGGATTTGGGATCAAATGCAAAACTCAGATCTGAATACTCGCAGCTTTGTGAAAGCTCTTGTAGGATTTACATATTGAAACAAATTCCAGACAGAGTTATGAGACTAAAAAAGGGGAAATTAGCTAATTCATATGTTCAAAGGGAACATGTTATTGCTTTTATGTTGAAGGTTTTCAGATATTGTGTCAGGGCACAGCACAGGTTGTTTAGAAAAGTTCATACAGAACTAGAAGATAGCAACTGCACTATTACATTTTTTATTTTTTACAATTTTACTATAGAAATAGATAAATAACACCTTATGCATAGATGCTTATGTATAGATGTTGTGGTTTAACCTTGGCAAGCAACTAAGCCTCATAGAGCCTCCCATTCACTCTTCTTCTCCCCTGCAGTGGGATGAGGAAGAGAATAAGATGAAGAATTAAAAGGGAGAAAACTCTGAAAGACAGTTTAATTGGTAAAGCAAAAGCTGTGTCTTTAAGAGAAGCCAAATAGGGAGTTCATTCACTACTTCCCATCGACAGGCAGGTGCTCAGCCATCTCCAGGAAAGCAGGGCTCCATCATGTGCAACGACTACTTGTGAAGACAAATGCCATGACTCTGAACATCCCCCACTTCCTCCTTCTTCTGCCAGCTTTTATTGCTGAGCATGACATCATATGGCATGGAATATCCCTTTGGTCAGTTGGGGTCTGCTGTCCCAGATGTGTCCCCTGCCAACTTCTTGTGGACCCTCAGCTTACTTGCTGGCAGTGGAGCATGAGAAGCAGAAAGATCATGTTGCTGTGCCACCACTGTTCAGCAATAACTAAAATATCAGTGTGATATTAAAACTGTTTTCATCACAAACCCAAAACTTAGAAGATATGAGGTATCATGAAGAAAATTAACTCTATCCCACCAGTAGCCAGTAGACTAGAGGGAAAAAAACAACAACCAACAAACAAAAACCAACCAATCAAAAAAGAGCATCACAACACTACAGTTTTCAATTAATATATAGTGGACATCAGTTAAAAATGTTAGATGGGGCAGAAAACGAGAAAGGGAGAATGAGTATATTACATCTTACATCTTAAGCAGAGAATGTAGGACTTGCTCATCCTTAAGAAGTCAGTGATAGAACCAAAAAAAGAGCTGAAAAGTGGTTTCCACTGCAGACCTGCTACAACAGACCTAAGAACAGGCACTTTGCATCTGACTTTCTAAGCAGTATTTACTGAAGTCAAGTTGAAACTAGGTAGATATTTTAAGCAGGTTATAGCAGAAGTCACTAGGGAAGGTGAAAAATTGTTTTTTTCTGTGTAATGTTATCATGCAAAGACAGCTGGAGTAATTGTACTAAGTGATGGGACTCACACTTACCGCAAGAAAATACACAAGGTACACAGGAAGTTTACACCAGTGCCAGCTATGACTACAGTTCTCAGAAATTTCACGTCAACAGAAGATTATTCTCATGCCAAACCTGCCTATTACATAACAAATCCATGCATAGAGAATCTCTTCAATGAGATTATATTTTCATTGATGGCTTTGGTAAAAATAAAGTGTTACTGGATTATCAAGAGCAAAATAAGATGTCCTTATTATATCAGACAATATAATGAAATCATACTCAAGTACAGTGAGCTTCCATATCATAATCCTTGATGTAAATTGGATGTGAAATAATTTCTAGCTTCCTATTCCCCACCATAATTTTCAATATGAAAGATGTTTGTGCTCCATCAATTTAGTTTCAGAATTAAGGTTAGGTGTCTGCATAGATAAATATATAATTGTGATGATTTATTTCTAAAAAGTCCCAGGGCAAGCTCCTAAGTGCCCTGTTTAAGCATTTGTACAATCTCTCTCCTATTACCTATTCTCCAGAAGTATTCCACCATAGATCTACTAAATATATATTTTATGAGAGGATGGTTTATACTGTAATCTTAAACTCCAATGTGAAAAGAATTCATGCTGAAACTCTATTCCCTCCACTCTTAAAGGGGTGAGGGGCAGCTATTGCTCTTGTAAAACTTTTATAGTTAATTTAGGCTCTACGTTACTATAATTTGTCTCCTTTGGCTTTTTTCCCACCTTTTTATTGCAGTTCTATCTTTTATTCATTTTTTCCATTACCTAGTGTAAGAGAGGAATCCTGCCTGCTTGACCACATGAACAACTCAATGCTTGCTATTTGCAGAAGTTGGGAGTTGCAGGTCTTAGTGTCAAGAAGCTTGCTCTGCACGCCAGAAGAAAAGGGTCAATTGTTTCCTGAGCTCTTATAAGAGGTGGACTAAGCAAGCAACCAAGAGAATAAAGAGGCTTCAAGAAGCTCCTTTCTTTCATGAATGCAGAGAAAAAGTGTTGAACTATTAGAAGAGATTTGAGATGCCAGCACAGGGACTGTTAGCATAGCTAAACTAACACAGAAGTGGCTGAGCAGCTACGTCAATAAAAGCATTTGGATTTTGGACCAAAGTTCTCTGAGTCACTGTTTGGTCCTGTGTAGACTGATAGGGAATTGTTGCTATGTTCTTCTAGGAGGACTGGGAGGTATCAGTTGGCTATCAAGCATTACCTATTTCCTTTTCGTTAATAAAAGGGAGGAAAGACAACTTTTCCTCCATGTTTTGCAATCAGCTCAACTTCTTGTTCTCATGATCAACATGTCTCACAACCAATGGCTTGATGCCTGCTGACGGATATGCAACACAATGTTCTTGCTGTCTTATCAGTATGGAAAATTCATCCCTCTAATTTTACTGTGTTGTCATGAACTGCAAACTTCAGCAGCTCTGCCAGAGCTTTACTTCAACCCCAGGGTCATTTCTTTTCTTTTTGCTTCTCCTAGTTGCCTGATATGTACAATGAATGTGTAAGAGTTCATTCAAGTGGAAAGATGAGTATATCCAATGACTGTCATAACAGAAGAGAGAGCATAACAGATTTAGGTGTTAGGCACCTAAAACTACAACAGATGCTGAGATTTTTAACTTGAATATATAGCTTTGTTACAAGGTAGCCAATTGAGAGCTCTTTATATCACGAAATGTCAGAAATTAGGTTTGGATAAGCACTGTTTGTCCTGTCCTGTCTGCAGATTTATGCAACTTTAGCTGTAAGTAAATTCTTGTCCACACATCAAACAGTGCAAAACTGACCTGGAGTATGATTATTAAAGTAAGATTATTACATCTAATTTTAGATGCCTGTATGTATTATAGATACCTGAATTTTGATCAGAATACTCAAGCTCCTTCCTTGACAAGGAGACATGTACACTCAAAGGGTTGTGGTCAACGGCTCAATGTCCAAGTGGCGGCCGGTGACAAGTGGTGTTTCTCAGGGGTCGGTACTGGGACCAGTGCTATTTAACATCTTTGTCGGAGACATGGACAGTGGGATAGAGTGCACCCTCAGCAAGTTTGCCGAAGACACCAAGCTCGGTGGCACGGTCAACACACTGGAGGGAAGGGATGCCATCCAGAGGGACCTGGACAGGCTTGAGAGGTGGGCTTGTGCAAATCGCATCAAGTTCAACCAAGCCAAGTCCAGGGTCCTGCACCTGGGATGTGGCAATCCCAGGCACAAATACAGGAGAATGGCTGGAGATCAGCCCTGAGGAGAAGGACTTGGGAGTGCTCATGGATGAGCTCAACATGAGCCAGCAGTGCGCACTGGCAGCCCAGAAAGCCAACCGGGTTCTGGGCTGCATCAAGAGAAGTGTGGCCAGCAGGTCACGGGAGGTGATTCTACCCCTCTACTCTGCGGTTGTGAGACCCCACCTGGAATACCGTGTCCAGCTTTGGAGCCACAACACAGGAAGGACATGGGCCTGTTGGAACGGGTCCAGCGGAGGGCCACAAAGATGATCAGAGGGATGGAGCACCTCCCCTATGAGGACAGGCTGAGAAAGCTGGGGTTGTTCAGCCTGGAGAAGAGAAGGCTCCAGGGAGACCTTATAGCAGCCTTCCAATATCTGAAGGGAGCCTACAGGAGAGCCGGAGAGGGACTCTTTGTCAGAAGATGTAGTGACAGGACAAGGGGTAATGGTTTTAAATTGGAAGAGGGGAGATTTAGATTAGATATTAGGAGGAAATTCTTTACCGTGAGGGTAGTGAGGTACTGGAACAGGGTGCCCAGGGAAGTTGTGGATGCCCCATCCTTGGAAGTGTTTAAGGCCAAGCTGGATGGGGCTTTGAGTAACCTGCTGTAGTGGGAGGTGTCCCTGCCCATGGCAGGGGAGTTGGAACTTGATGATTTTTAAGGTCCCTTCCAACTCTAACCATTCTATGATTCTACGATACACTCTAAGGGCACAATGCCATTGATCAGTTTCAGTTATTTTCAGTAGTTGAAACTAATTCTACCATACAGATCCCTCTTCCCACTCTTGAATATAAATGATATCAAGAACAGTAGTCAAGAAGTGGACACTTGTTACATGGACAAATTTCACACACTGTCTCTTTTGATTGTAAAATCTCATTCTGGCATTCCATTGCCCTACTGAGCAAACAGTCAGTCTAACAGGACATTTAGGAAAGAATTATTTATATTTCCTGGTGGCAGTGTTATAGTGAAGGTAATGACAATTAAGGGAAGCTGTAGGGAATTGTAATTTCTTCAGTTAGATCCATTGATTTTTATTTTTTTTTTAAAGGATAGACCTTTGTCAATATTATCCTCTTGGTCATGTGCATGCTTCCTTTTAGCTGTATTTGAGACTGCAATCGCAGCCAATTTCATCCTGCAAGGAAGATAGCTGGCTCATTCACCACTTGAGCCAAAATGCTAACATCTGGGAACATGTTCAAAGCTAGTAGCCAAACAGATATGGCAATTTAAGCATTACCTTTGGTACACGATGAACATACCTACAAATTTATCAAGCAATATCAGCAAGAGAAACTTCCTCTTTCTTCCAACTTTGCTTGTCTTACATTTGGCTTATCATCAAAAGGAATAAAAAAAAAAAAGGAGAAACTAAAGACTGAGTCCTGTAAATTACAGCTAATTATACAATTTTGAATGCATGAGGATAGCTATTTATTTTTTGGAATATTTTTCTACTTCTTTGTCTGATAAAATCCTCCTTTCAAATCCTTCCATAAAATACAGAACTTTCATGGACATCAGCTAGTGAAAGTTTCCTTACCTTCTCTCTTTCTTTCTTTGCCTCATCTATGACATTTGTGTGAATTTGACTATGGGCTCCTTGAGGCAAGGAATAAAGGACAAAAATATGTTCTTAAATACTCTAATTTAAGTCTGAAAAACTTGTTGAAAATCTGTGGAGATTCTACAGATGGTCACAAGTGTAACTGTTTTAATATGTTCTAGTGCCTTTGAAGGATACATAAAAACTTGTGTACAAGTAAAAACCTGTAAGTTTGTCATAGTAACAAATAGCCTTCATACTGAATTATAGTCTGACACAACAAAAGTCAGTATTGCTCGTCTGAAGTCTCCTGATAACTGGTGGTTTTCTTAGTGCTTCAGGTCCCTGAATTCTGGGTTCACATTGTAAAGAAATCTGGGAGTGTACAGACTGTATTTCTTTTGGATAAAACTAAACTGGAAGACTTTATGAGTCTACATTATACTGTCCAATATAATAAGAACCACTAACAGGCAACCTGATAAGGAGGCAGCAAAGCACAAGCTCACAAGTCTGTCAAATTACCCAGAGTACACACTAGGAAGCTTACACTGTTTTTTTGCTAGCTATGGAAGAACAGACAACAAATAACCTGGTATAGAGTAGCCTGGTCAAATAGTACTTCATCCAGAGTAAAGCTTTCTTACATAAGGTTAACTGAAAAAAATATTTTAATTGACTTGAACAAATAAAATGAGTTTGTGCTTGAACAGTGCTTTGTGCCTTTTGCCTGTAATGGTTTTCATCTAGTACAGAAAGACCTATAGCCAGATTTGTTGTACCACCAAACTGATGCATGAATCTTTCATTTACTTGTAGAAGCTCTCAATGAAGTCACTTATTCTTAATAAAGGGTAGTGTTTTATTAGACTAACAGAACTGACAACAAATAATTTCAGAATCACTACGCTATGAGCAGAATGAAGTTTCACACGTCCTAGAATGGGTACGCAGTAACGTAACACAGAGTTCTGCATCTGAATAGTTACTTCTCCTGCCCTTTTTGCACCTGTTTTGCTCTTCAGTGATACCAACCACACAGCAGAAAACTAACCTTGCAGAAAACTGGGAAAAGTGAACACTTTTCTTCCAGTTTATCTCTGCATTAGCTCATTATGCAGCCAACTGCTGCAAGACTGTGGCAACATGGCATAGTTTGCAGCAGAGCAGAAAAAAATTTAGCCTACTGGGGAACAGTTAGCCTTCAGATTATCTAATTTTAATGTAAAATCTCACCTCTCACCTTTTAGAGGAAGGACAAATAGCTTCCACTGTGTTAAATTAATCCTGAAGTAAATAGGCACCTGTACACCAAATATATTTTACTAGTTTAATAAATCTTTCTTTTTCTATAGATACTTACAATATCCTTCATAAAGGTGATTGGAATGAAGCTGGTATTCATCTAAACTGAATTGTACTACATGACTAATGCAAACCAATATCCTTTTGATCAGATAAACCTTTAGTGTAACAATGCCAGTTGTCTCAGTAAGTTAACAATGAACTGCTGATAAGTGGGTTATCTCTTACTCTCCTGGTAATTGGTACAACAAGTGATAACCCTGTTAATCTTTTACTTTAAGTCCTCTGTTGTTTGGGGGCCTCATTCACTGAAGAATTATTCACTCATATATATTGCTATTCAGTACATAATCTAACTGGCAACAGAAAAATCAATGTGCCTCTTTCAGAAAAGATGGCTGATCTTCCTTCTGTTGCTTGCATCACCCTTTCTCAGTATATTCAGACTTCTGTGCTGTCCATGAGCCTGAATAAGTTTATAAGTTTAGTAATCAGGCTAAACTTATTCTAATAGTTACAGCAGCCTAAACATTCTTTCTGCCTACACTCAAGACAGACTGCAGACAGAGATAACTGTTTGCTATACTGTCTTGAATCACAGAGAGCAAAATTTACATCTAGTTGTCAATGTCAGCAAGATACTACTCAGAAATTTTAAAAAGACATGACACGGAGTAGGAGGTGTACAGATGAACATATATATAACTGGGATAAAAGCATTTTGTAATCATAGGTTACTGCATCTTAGACATAAGAAATGTCAGAGAAACAATTAATATAAATTATTGCCACAAGGTATGATCAAGAAGGTCAGAATGAAAAATGACTGATGTTAGTCACTAGAACACAATATACAGTTAAAAATGGCTGTTTTTCCTGTGATAAAAACTTCCAGATGTCAAAGTTGTTTCTATTTCAAGGATATGACAAAAAAAAAAAAAAAAAAGAAATCCCAAACCCGCCTGAAACCATCACTAATATTTTTAATTTTAAAAGCCCTATATAAATGAAAAGCAGAGACCACATAATGGTCTGAAAATTTGAAACAAAAAAAAAATTAGATAAAATTTTCATTAAATTATTATGAATAGTAGAAGTATTCAAAAAGTCAATAGGCTTCAAAGACACATTTTGTTTTCTAAAGTACATAATTTTTCAATTAATAAAAACATTTGAAAAATATCAATATCAAGATATAAGAAATGGCTGATAGAATACTCCAAGGAAATTTTTATAAAGAATAAAATAATCAGTTTTCTTAAATGCGTGATTGAAGGAATGAAAAATATGTTATAAAAGCAGCCTAAAATTCATAACTCGTTATATTATTATATTATTATTATATTAGACTTTTCACCATACTTTCACTTTTATGTTTGTTTTTGTTTGCTGAACCCAAGGACAATATTGGCCAGAAGCCTGAATCAAGAAATGACTTGGATGCTTTCCAGGAATTCACAATGATTTGCAAATGCCTTAGGCTGCCAATGAGGGGGCCAACAGAAATACATATAGGAAGAGAAGGTGGTTAAATGGCTGAATCACGTTGTGCTGTGTTGGGAAATTACTTCATAACATATCTCAGATTCTTCTTTTTTAATATATAAAGAGGATATAGACAAATATAAAGAAGTCAGAAAGGAAGTTAGAATGAGTGTCAAGCTGATGGGTGGATTTACAGATAAAGCCCAGTAATGCTTTATGTCAGTAAAACCTTTTCTATTATTTGCTTTCATCCAATAACTCTCAGAATGTCAGCAAGTGTACGGATGATATTATTTCCCTCTCAATGATTAAGAAATAATAATTGTGGCATCTTTCACAAAATACTAGCAAGATAATTTTCTGTTCTTCCTGCATGAAGTTGATTATTTGAGGTTATTTGCTTGACATGATGTGAAGGAACAGCAAGTCAGCCCTAATGTTGAAGTTTGAGAGTTTTCATGCTGTATGAAGATCTCTGATCAGTCTCAGAAAGTCTTTACTGTGAACATATCTGTATTATCACACATTTAAGAATTTTTGTAGGATTCATCTGTGTCTGTTGGAGGTCTTCATAGATAAAGGATGTTCTTTTCTCCATTCTTGGTTTCTTGCCAACCCTTTTCTAATGGCTTCCTTGAATAACATACTTGTCCTTGCATACCTAGAAAAAGTTTATTTCTTTTCATTACCTATGAGTCTTGACTGTGTGTTTGATCCATGCACTTAAGAGGAGCCTCCAGGTTCTGCTGCTGCTGCTGCCTTCCTGCCCCTTATGACCCCATTCTTACCTGACCCCTCTTTTTTCCTTGACTCATCTCCCAGGTCCAGGTACTCATCCCATATGGGAAAGTGCAGTCACTGTCCTCCCAAAAAACTCAGGTTGGCTCTGCGCAACACAGTTCTGTCTACTTCCCCCAGAATTTTAATGGAGCAAAACATAGTTAGAGGTGGTAATTAGGGAACAAATAAGAAAATTATACAATCTAAAAAGATATCATCTATCACATCTGGTTTTGACTTAGTGTTACAGACTTACTTAGTTACTGTCTACTTAGTTTAATCTGTCATGATTAAACTTTGTCACGATTTTTTAATAATTGATTTTCTCACCCATTGTATTTTGAGCAATGCTGTTCTCTAAAACACATTTTGTGTTCAGGAAACACTATTGTCACAAGAGATTGTCCCTTGGTTTTCAAGTATTCACATAGTTCATCCTTATACCCAAAGAAAAACAAGAGTAAGGACATCTGGCACAGATATTAGGATTGGTACCTGATTGTAATTGTTTTAGCAGCATAATTGGGTCTTTGTAGTTATTAAACAATTACAGTTGTCATCAATTTTAAATACTTTGCCTTAAACCTTAGTGGTTTATTGCTGTGTGATTTGATATAAACTTAATTGGTTATTATGGCTGAATTAAAGAATCATTGCATCTTATAAAACTGTACCTCAGGTCGAGTAGATTTCTTTAACAGATTTCTGTTCCTCTGGGAACAAGCCAGAAATAAACACTGGAAGGATAAATATATCCCACTGAATTTAACCTTAACTCAGTTTTATCTAAGTAATCAGAGAATGAAATGCAATGGTCAATAATAAACTAATGACACTAGGAAAAAGATCCAGACAGTAGTTGTGTTTTGGAATATTCTGTGTACGGTTTAGTTATGGTTCTCATAATTGACCATCCAAAGGGGCCAACCAAAACCAGAAAAATAGTAGCAAGTGGGATGGTCAAGACAGACATAAGATTTCATTTTTTAGTCTTAAACATAATATAGAAATGTCACAACAAACTTCGCCTGTGTGGTGGGCTGATTTTGGAGTATAGCCAGATGCCCACACAGCTGCTCTCCCACTCCCTCTCCTCAACAGGACAGGGATAGAAAATAGAATTAAAATGCTCATTGGTCAAGATAAAGGCAGGAGATCACTTGCCAATTACTGTCACAGGCAAAACAGACTGAACTTGCAGAAGATTAATTTAATTCATTGACAATTAAAATAGATTTGGATCATAAGAAACAAAGACAAACATTAAAACAAAACCTTTCCACCACCATCACCTCTTTTTCCCAGACTCAGCTTCACTGCTTAACCCCCAGATACTCTACCTCCCTCTGCAACCTGAGTATCTCAGGGGTATGAGGAATGGGGATTGTGGTCAGTTCATAACTGTTCCTCTCTGCCTCATCTTCCTACTCATGCTTTCCCCTGCCTCCTGTGTGGGCTCCTTTCAACAGGCTGCAGCTCTTGCCAGAAGCCTGCTCCTGTGTGGGATCTCCTCAGGCTGCAATTTCCTTCATGTCACATCCACCTGCTCCAGCACGGGGGCTTCCATGAGCTACAGGGTGAATATCTGTTCCACCATGGTCCTTCAGGGGCTGCAGTGGGACAACCTGCTCCACCATGGTCTCCTCCATGGGCTGCAGGGGAATCTCTGCTCCAGCACTTGGAGCCTCTCCTCCCCCTCTCTGACCTTGGTGTTTCTCACAGTTTTTCCTTTTTCCTTTCCCCTCACTTCTCTCTGCTTTCTGTAGGTTTTGCTCTTTCTTAAATCTGTTTTCCCAGAGGCATCACTGCCTTGGCTGACAAGCTCAGTTGTGCCCCATGGTAGGTCCTCTGCAGGTGGCTGGAGCAAGCTCTGTTCAGCACGGTGCACGCCCTACCTCTCCTCACAGAAGTCACTCCTGCAGCGCCCCTTCCTCCCCCCGCCAGTACCTAGACACCTACATCCATTTCAACCTTCCAACTCTTCCAAAACTTTGAAATTGCAGAAACAAGTGGAAATTTATCAGGAAATAAGTTACTTGAGAGGGAAGACCAACATCATCTAAATCCCAAGCCTCATCTCACACAAAGCCCAAAGATGTGCATGTAGAGTAGCTAACGATTTGTTTCATCACCTTTTTTTTATCATATCAAGGTTAGTTATAGGCTATGGGGTTGTTTCTTTGCAGTAGAACAAAAGGTTTCTTCCTTTCCCAAGTTTACTTTTGAGGTCTAATGAAATGCTTCCCTAAATTCAGTATAAATCATCATGCCACCAAGTAATTTGTGAAAACAGAAAGTGTGTGTCTCCAAAACACTTAGAGATAAAACTCCATAGTTTAGAAAATGTCACAAGAAAATGATTTTGTTTCTTTTAAGTAAATTCCAACTAGTTTCATTAATTTGGCATACATTCACATAATTTCAGGTGGTGAAGCTATTCTGCAAGTATAATGTTTTATAGCTCTACAAATGCTTTAGCTGTAACCACCTTCATCTCAGAAACTCCCTCATGATTAAGCTGATGCCAAATGTGCGAGTGTCTCTACTGGTAAGCGTGAAGAAGGGCAGGCCTGGAAGCAGTTGTTAGAGTCATTGAGCAGTGGTGGGAAGAGCAGGAAACAGTGTAAAAGAAGATATATGGCAGACTTGGGATATTTTTCTCTTCTAAGGCTTTTATTCAAGAATGGCTTATTAAAAGTAATGTTCTTGTGCCCAGTTTAGACTGCTTAAAGGTGCCACTCCATTGAATTTTTCCCATGATCTGCAAAACCTGCATTAACATTGAATTTTTGTTCATTCTATCTGTATTATATCTCTCATGTGCAACTACAAGGATCACATCTAACCCTTCAACTAGATGTACTTTTATCTTAAATAAGTTATGAATCTTCCTATGTTCTTTGACTTCTACATAAAAGCTTCACATAGAAATCAAATAACCTTGATATAGCAATTTTTTACGGACCAATATCCTTAAAATATGACCACAAACAATTTATGAAAGGACATAAAGGTTAAAGACATAGGTCTATGAATGCCAATTCAGGGAAAATTCAGGAAAAATGATATAAAGCTTGAACAACCTTTTTTATCACATAAATCTTTACAATTCATGGACCTCAAATTGCAACTGTTTCACATTCTGTTGGCTTTGATATAATATATTACTTAAAAGAAGCAGGGGTCCGATAAAGCTGTTTCCATGAATTATGCTAGTTGTACAAATCCAGTGGCTTCTATAAATTTGACTTAAATAAAATGTATGGTGGAGAGTTATCACAATGATAAATTTGGTTCATTTTAGAAGATAGTTTGATGGTTTTGTCAGAAAGGTCAGAAATATGCCATTGCTGAGCTGAACTTCAGTTAGATATTTTTGAAGGAGTAGCCTGTATTCTGAAGGATTTTCATCAGCCCATTCCATTTCAGTATCGGATAAGTTCAGGAACTCTGAGAGACAGATAGAAATAAAATAGGAATTCCATTCCAGGGAAAGAGAAGAATAAGAGAGAGGTCTTAAGGCCTGGCTGTATTTTTATTTTGCAGTTGATGAAGAAAGAGCAATCTTTTTGAGGATAAAGTATTACTGCATTAGCAATTTTGCAGTCCACACAATGGTGGGATAACAAACTAGAAAGACTGGCACTACCTTTCACAAACATTTGAGGCAAAACCCATTTCAGACAACATAGCCATCAATTTAGCAGGTACCACACATTCAATAAAGTGCTTAAGCTTTTAACTTTAGACATATGTCTAAATGCCTCAGTGAGTACTTTGCAGAACAGTGATGCGCTTAAGCGTAACATTAAATGTTTTGCTCATCTGGGACTTCAATGAATACTTCTAATAATTTTGAGCTAATGTAGGATGATCACTTTCTCTAGCGATTACTAGCAGTTCAGTCAAATTCTGTTTTTTCTCAACTGCAGAAGTGAAATAAAATCCTATAGAGTCTGAGTGTAAACCACAAATTATGCCTCAGAGACATGAACTGAAGTCTAAGATAAGAAAAGCTTGGATTTTTATGCATTCAGGCACCCAAACACAGGGGAAGCAATATAATGTTGCTTGCATTTTCAAAGTTCATGTGACTTCTGTGAAATTTCCTTTTGTGTTTACTACCTCCTATTCTTTGAGTAGTTAGTTTCTTGGCATAAGGCACATCAATGACAATCAAAAGAAACTATTCCTTTGAAGATTGTACTATAAAAGAAGCCAGGAAACAGGATTCACAGTTTAGAAGCTTTATGGCACGAAAGACCCTCCTAGTGTGTTACATACTTGTTTTGCTTAGCCAGACACAGACAGTTCCAATAAACAGGTTAACTGTCCCTTTCCCTAACACATCCAGTCTTTCTTTCTGTAGCAGGTATAGCTCTCTATTGATTCTTACAAAGGGAGAAACAGAAGCTGAAGTAAATTAAGCATGTTATTGCACATGTTCCCAAATATCTGAAAATCAGAACCAGTTCATATGTGTCTAAAAACTGTTTAAAACAAGTTAGAAGAAAGACCTTAAAGGAACAGAAACCCTGTATCCAATAAGATCTGTCAGTTAAGGTATCATTTAATCTCAAGTAATGAGGAAAAAAATCTACTTCCATATGCTTTTTCAGCCATACAGTAATCTGCAATAACAATGAAAAATGTAGTGCAGAGTTTTTAACTTCACATTTTTTATATTTATTTGCACACACACAAAAAAGTACTTTTTGCTTTGCTCTAGCAGATAACACCTTATAGGCATAGCTTGATAGAGGCTATCAAGCCTCTATCCAGAGAAATAAGAATAATCTTGCACCTAAACTCAGTCTGTTTTCAAAAAGTACTTGAAATTGCTGTGTACAGACATATGTGTGCAAAATAGCTTTATTTCTTATAGCATAGCCTGTATATCCACCAGTTCTGAATTTCAGACATAGACTTTGAAATAGGATCATTTGCTAGAAAAGTACAAAATTACTTTATAATCTGGAATTTCGTTAAACTGTTTATTTTTATCTGCAATTTGTTCTTTAAAAAATATGAAAAAGTAAGAAAAACAGTGCTGGGCAGATGTGTAGTAGTTTTTCATAAATGTTTTGTTTGTGTTACTCTTTGGTTAATGTTTCAGATTTTCAGAAATCAGTTTTGCATGACATACATTGCAAGCAGCAAGGGGAAATAAAACTTTAAGGGGTAAAAGCTTATAGATTTTCAAATGAGCAAGGAGTTAAAATGCTGTCAAAGACTATCTGAATGGCAAACCTTGGAAATATCTGCTAACCTGAATGAAATGGGTCTTTTGCCAGTGGTCATAACTTAAGGTTTTATAAAATGATTGCAAAATGTTTTGAAAGTGTTATCTTATCATATTTCAGCATTTGCAATCTCACTTCAGTCAACCTTGAAGTAACAATCTACAGTACTTGGGAAGAGAAAAACAAGTCGACAAAGTCTGCAATCAGCAGACTAAGCAGCTGTGCAGCTATTTACCTTACAATGATATCATATTAGCTATAGTAAACAAGGACACACAAAGATCCAGAATCATTCCAGTGTATATATATGTGCAGCTTTCCCTTGTGCACATTCCTGTACAACCTCAGATGACAGGGTTTGGGTGTTCTGGGGTTCTTTTTAGTAACTACCATAAGTGTTCTGATTGGTATATCCAAACAGAAGCAGAATGCTTTTCACTTTTGGTTTCTTCACTCCATTTGCAGTGTTAATACAATGAGCAGGGTAGGGAAGGAAAGAAGATAGGGAAAACAGTATTGATAACAATCTTCAACTGATATGTCTAACTGCTCAACGTATCTTGTAAAGGCGAGATTTACAGTTCAAAACTATAACTGATCTTTTAATTTGTCTTTTAATTGATAAATACATTATAAAATGCAGATGTTTTTAATCTTGGGACACAAACTTCTGAGTTAATTGTCAAAAATTAAAATTTTGGAGGAAAAATCAAATGTATGTATACAGAGAATCTCAGTTTATTATAAAAGTTCCTAACAACTTTTCGTACAGTCTTGCAAAATGTGGTGCCAACACTCATTGCAAGGGCAAAATTTGTTGCACTTCCTTGATCCACCTACTGCAAACTCTGGAAGTAATTCAATGTAGACTCTTCCCAGATTCACCACTGCCAACAGAGAAGAAAGTAAAAACAACAGGAATGTGTGCTTCAGGATGGAATTATGTTTTTACAGTGTATATTTGTTTCCTATGGTGTCTTCAAAGTCCTTTTTTCTTCTTCTGTGACAGAAATTCTGGTTTACAAGGATTTTCAATATATATGGTTTAATCTATAAAAAAGCAAAATCTTGGATCATACATACTTGTTCTTAAAACAGAAAGCTTGATTTTCCAACAAACTTCACCAGTTCAGAAATACTGCCTAAACAGTGAGAAATGAGTTAATGTCATTATAAATTAATCACTCTTTGGCAATTCAAGGGAATTGGAAAGATCTTTCTCTACTCCCTGTACATCCAAAAGGCAAAAAAATATTCCTCTTTCTGACATCCAGTAGTCCTTTACTAATTAACTATAGACATGTCCATTTTAATGAGGCAATACTTAAGCCTGCATGGACAGAATGTTATGACCTGATTCAACAAAGCTCTTGAACGCATACTTGACATTGTGTATGCGTAGACCCATTGAAGCAAGCATGGAGTTGAAGTTATATTTGTGATCCTAAGCTTGAGTTTACTGCATTTTACATTGAATCCCTCAATCCTTTTGCTAACCCTTGATTTCTTATACTTCAAATTAGTTTTAACATGAACTACTTAATCTATTATGTAGTAAAGCTTACCTGGACATATTTAAGTTATTTGGTGATTAATTCAGGCATGGTTTTTTTTCCAGGTTCCAAAACATTTTTATGCTTATATATCCAATACCAGTAAAAATCAAACATATTCGTTCCCTAGTCCCAGGAACTGCTGACCGATTTAGCATATGATTTTTAATCCTGAAAGAGGGTGATACACAGAAATCTCCACAGCTTTGCACGTTTCAGAAAGAATTTAAATGACATAGTCTCAAACAACAACAGGAAGGCTGATAACTTGGTCAAAAATTGTTTGCAGGAACTCCAGGTTAGCTCCATTTTATAAAAAATTTTTTTATGGATAAAAATTTGTTTAATAGTAATTGGAACAATTTCTTCAATTTTGCAAAAAAAGGTGGGAACGTATAAACTATAAAAAACCCCATACTTCAAGCTTTTCAGCAAAAAGGGAAAATGCAAAAACATTGTGAGAATTTAAGGTAAAAAGTACATCTTCCTTTTTCTTTTTCTCTCTTCTAGACACCATACTTTCCCGGTTTTAATTTACTTTAATTTACTTTAAGGGACTATGTGAATAGAAAATTTTCTTTTATTAGTGAATACAAAATTTTCTTGCTCAAATCCAGTGATTAAAATCAGCAGTTTGAACCTTCCTTCATGAATACATTCATGTTTGTATAAAAATATTTAGGCTTGTGTAGAAAAATAAATATGAAAGATCTCTTCAATCTGTGGAATTTGTGCCCATATGATCCATCTGGAGTTTCAGGAAAAAATTGGTCTGCAACAGCAGCATGTCTTTCTAGGAAGCTGCTTTGCTGGCTTTTAAACCATTTTCTAAGCAAATCTCCAAAAATTTAATACAGAGTGACAAGCTTAGGGACTTTTGGACTAGCGATTAACCAAAGCAGGCCACCTTTTGCTAATTAATATCCCTGCTGCTAGCAAATTTTTCTCTCCAGCGTTAAAATGTTGTTAAAGTTCTCAGTTGTATGTCAATTGTGCCTTAAGCTGATATTACACTAATCAACTGTGAAAGGCCCCAGATGTATTGTGGAGGAGAAAAAGGAAACCTTTTATCAAAAGCCAGTTCCTGCTTCCTGAACTATGATATAGCTTCTAAAGTTTCCCTCTAGATAATAGACCGCAGTCAAAGCCCAGTATATGGGAGTAGGGAAACACAGACGTACATGCACATACAGTCAAATGGAGTACAATTCTCCTCATATAGAAGCAGATGTAGCAAGTGAAGTGCACTAGCTAAATGAAAGCAAATAAAGATAATTTCCTAGAATCTAGTAAAAGTCTACTGAACAGCAATGTAATTGAACTGCTTCTGGAAACAAGAATAAGTTCTGTTTGATTGAAGGTGCCATAAAAAGAGCCAATCTTTAAAGTCAGAGTAGTATTTTACTCCAATACAATGGCACTCTTCATGTTAAGTTGGAAGGTCAAGATATGGAAAAAAAAAAGAAATACTGGCTTAGAAACTGTTTTGTGCTCTTTGCCAAATATTCCAATGGGGTTTGAATGAGTTTAACTATAGTACTGCCTAATTCCATCACATAAAATTACATACACACCAAATACTAAAGAAAATGTGTGATTATGTGTTATTTTTAGCTTTGCATATTTTTCTTCCACTTTTATTCATATTACCTTTGAGACTTAAGGTAAACTCCAAGCAGAGACCAGAAAAGCAAATCATTTCCTTTTAATTACTCCTCCAGGAAATCAGTTAATGGAGGCTCACCCTGGGTCATGTAAAACTGCTATCACAAATCTTTAAGCCACAAATGAACTAGGAGAAGAAATCTGTGTGCCACACATGGTGTGACTTTGGGTGATTTTTCCCAGGTGCTTCTTTCACTAATTGATAAAGAGTAACAAATGTTCTATGTGTGGGGAAAAAAAAAAAAAAAAAAAAAAGGAAAAAGAAGGCAAATACATTCACATTCTCCTTCCTATATAACTCTTATATTGTACTTTTCCCATAATTATGTCATTTGATACAAAACCAACATCGTGTATATTAACAAGATTAAAAACTGGCTGATATGTTTCAAAAATTAATTGTTAATAGGGAATCATCCTGAAACAAGTGCACTCCCTGTGGGTCTTAAAGGGATCCATCTATATACTCTGTTGCTGAATTGCTTTATTGGAAGAAAATCTGATATATTCTTGCTGCTAAAGTTACTAGATGACAAATAAATTAGAAAAGAAGTATGTAAAGAGGAGGGAGAGCTAAAAAAAAAACCAAACCAAAACAGAAGAGACTGATCACTGAATTTCACTGAATTTCACTGAATTTTTAGAGTTGGAAGGGACCATAAAGATCATCTAGTCCAACTCCCCTGCTGAAGCAGGATTGCCCAGAGCATGTCAGAGCCTGTTACTCAGGACTGCATCCAGGCGGGTCTTGAAAATCTCCAAAGAAGGGGACTCCACAACCTCCCTGGGCAGCCTGTTCCAGTGCTCTGTCACCCTCACCGATCACAATCCAGACAGCTTGGTAACGTGGGCACAAATATACAACTCCTGTCTTAATACGATGAGCTGTAAAGCGAGAAATCTACTCAGGGATGCAAGGGTTCTGGCAGGGATTAGAAAGGTCATGATAGATAATGACCCAAACATGAGCTCTCACTACAGATCTATAGCTGAAAGGGCTAAGAAAGTCCTTAGATGTTTAAACAGAGGACTATCCATTAGAAAGGATATATTACCTTTGTATTTGGCAATCATGCAACTGCAATTGCAAAGCTTTATCCACTTTTTGGAGGTTTAGAAAGATGTTGATGGGTTGGAAAGAGTTCAAAGCAGAAGCATAAGATTGATTAAAAGACTGGAAAATGTCCATTACAGTGAAAGAATTAAGGAGTTAAATCTGTTTATCCTAACAACAGTAAGAAGAGATCTAATCATACTGTGTAAGTATTTAAATGGGAAAAGAATGCTGTTAATAGAGATTTCTCAGTCCACTTATAAGTATAATAAGATAAAACGGCTTAAAGTGAAAACTAGACTATTTCAGTCTCCAGTTAAGCAAATCCAGGAGAAAATTAAGAAAACAAGAAATCTGTTTCTGTGAATCGCATTGCCTTTGTATAGAAAAGGAAAATATGTCGCTAGTAGTTGTCATCTCTTCTGTCACTGTAGAGCAACTGAATTTATGAGACGAGCTATTCAATGAAAACTTTAGAGACTTTTTGTTATGAAGCTGAGGGAAAATTCCAATGTTTTAATAGAATTCTAGAATGAAAGAGGTATCATAGATGGTTTACAAAAATAAAAAATAACAAACAATAAATAAGCATGCAAATAAATTCTAAACAAAGGAGAAGAATTTGTTCAGTTTCTAAAATAGGAGCTGTTTCATACCTCAGACATGAATATGAGAATACAGTGTGATGTGTATTAGACCAAGCATGACTGCAAGTCTGTTCATCTTCTAGTTTTATACAGTAAATTTGTGGTGCAAAGATTTCACTTGTAGGAATCACTGAATGTTCAAGCTGAATTCCATGAAAAAATATAATATTTCTGGTTTTCTCCAATATATGTGCCAACCTTCATGATTTTTTGCAGGTCTGTGGTCATTGTGTAGTTCAATAAATGTTTCATATTGAATCCAATTACAAATATTTCATTGCACAGGCCATGCCCTTCAGTGCTATCAATCACTGTGTTTATTCAATTAACCTGCCCTGTTGCTAGGTGTAATACTCGGGCCTTCTCTACAATTCAATAGAATATATTTTCATGACTCCCATTAAATTCCTGTGAAATCTTGACTCTTCCACTTTGCTACTGCACTTGACAAAAACCCAGTACATACTTACTATATGAGAAATCAAATATCTTTCAAGAATACAATAAATTCTAAGTCCAAGTTTTGTTTTCTAGGTGACTTGACACAGGTTTAGAAAATAAGTTCCCTCCTTCCTATGTGACAAAACATCTGCTCATTCGGTTCAACATGTATATGGTCAACATCCCATCTTCCTGTTTTTCCAACCTAACATTGGTCTATTGTTGGTCAGACACACTTTGAAGGATATGTGAAACTGTTCTGTGGACCACAGGATAGGGCAACACTGTATAAACACTTTTCAGTCTCCCAAATCATAGAATCATAGAATGGTTTAGGTTGGAAGGGACCTTAAAGATCATCTAGTTCCAATCCTCCTGCCATGGGAAGGTACACCCTCCACTAGACAAGGTTGCTCAAAGCCCCATCCAACCTGGTCTTGAACACTTCCAGGCATGGGGCAACCACACCTTTTCTGGGGAACCTGTTCCAGTGCCTCATAGTGAAGAACTTCTTCATTATATATGTGAGAACATGACAGATCTAAATCTACCTTCTATCAGTTTGAAGCCATTACCCTTTGTCCTACCATTACATGCCCTTGTAAAAAATCCTTATTCAGTTAGCTATATGTGAAAAATAGTATGATGATAATAACTGTTTTGAATTAAAAGACAAACCACACATGCATAAGCGTATTTCTTTGGTAGATAAAACCTCCAAACATTGTCACAAAAGCCACTAACAAGGTCATTTCATATTCAGTAACCATGGTATTACAATCTTTCAGGGAGTTGCTTTGTGCTGACCAGGATCTAAATTTCTCTTTAAGGTCAAAATAGAGTTATTCTTCCTCTTGGTTGTAAAGTAGGCTTTCATATTGGAGATAAATGCAATATGAATGATTCATGGTTCTTCTGAAATGGAAAGATAAGCAACATAAAGAAATGGTGCATTAACATAATCGCTTTATTACATAAGACAGTGTCAATACTTTATATTCATGGAAATAAAGACATTGTTCAGTCCATTTAGAGGATACAGATGTTTTTTTAATCAAATGAGAGGGGTGTGGTAATAATTTTTGAAAAGCAGAGTGTACATTTTCACATGTAGAATAATGGAATACACTAATTAAATAGTTATATTAATCAGCCAATGATAATCAGTGAATTCAGCTAAAGGGTGCATAAAATAAATAAATGGTGAGAGGAGCAGAAAAAGAAAACCAAGACAAAAAACCCCCATGCATAAATAATCTCCTTCTATTCTTAGATATCAACCCTAGAATTTCCTTTTTATGTTCTTCCAGCTTCCTTAGTTTGTGAACAAAAAAGTGTGAAATCAGAATGATCTCACAATAAGAACAATGCAAAACTATCCTGGAAAAAAACAGGTGCAATTAAAATGATGGATATCAACCATATACAGAACAGGTTTGAACAGAACAGTCTCAAACAATTTATTCTTAAGAGCTATTATTTGCCAACTACTCCTGTCTTCCTGTATAACAAAAGTACTGGCTTAATAGCAAGGGCTGTTGCTGCATTGCTAACAATATACAAATGGTTCGCAGACTGAAAGTGGAAAATATAAGGAGAGAGAAAAAAAAGGAACTTCAAATCCATTTCACAATTATATGAGAAAATAAGGTACTTTATGCCTGGAATTTTGGAAAAGACAGAATGTAACAAAAGTTTAGTTGTTGCAAGAATTTCTTCTTCTGCTTAACATTTAAGACATATATTTAAAACAGATGAGTGTTCATTTTTATGTTTTCCAAATGTTAAAAGCTGGAAATAAATAAGCCATTATTTTCACAGCATCTCATTTAGGCAAATAATTTTTTTTTCTGTTACAGCTAGGTGTTTTAAAAGAAAAGCATTACTTTTTTTTTCAAACTGGCAGCAATTATAACCCAGTCAAGGGGAAGACTCTTGCACTAGGCTAGCAGATGTCTGAGAAACTTATTTAGAAGTAAAAAAGAAACAGCAACTGCTGCCTTTGATGGAAAGTACACGGATAGATACTGCATAGGAAGCTTTTATCTGTGATTCTCATAAAATTAATGGAAGACGACTATTTCCGAATGGCTTCTTAAGGGCTAAACACTTGTGTACTTTTGCATTTTCTATGAGGATAATTTACATGAGTAACAGTATTGTTCCTGGTTAGCCTTACTCCTAGCAACTTCCATAATTAGTCTATAAATGATGAGATATATGAAAGGAAAACACATTATTTGAACTACATTAAACATGATCTGAGAGAAAATTTGAAGTTTGTACCTGATGAGATATTAGAGGCATTTTTGGAAGTTACCATAAAGAGATAAAGTAACAGTATGGTCTTAAAGAATCACAGAATGGTTGAGGTTGGAACACGCCTCTGAAAGTCATCTTGTCCAATCCCCTTACTCAAGCAAGTCTACCTAAAGCCGGCTGTCCAGGACAATGTCCATACAGCTTTTGAATACCTCTAAGGATGGGGACTCCACAACCTCCTTGATCAACCTGTGCCAGTGCTCTGTCACCCTCACAGCAAAAAAGTGTTTCCTGAAATTCAGAGAGAATCTCCTGTGTTTCAGTTTGTGTTCATTGACTCTTGTCCTGTCACTAGGCACCAATGAAAAGAGTCTGGCTCCATCTTTGCACCCTCCATCAGGTTTTATACACATTGATAAGATCCCCCCTGAGCCTTCTCTAGGCTAAACAGTTCTATCTCTCTCATCCTTTCCTCACAGGAGAGATGCTTCAGTCCCTTAATCATCTTTGTGGCCCTTTGCTGGACTCTCCAGTAGCTTTGTATCTCTCTTCTACTGGGGAGCCCAGAACTGTACGCATTGTTCAGGGTGTGGCCTTACCAGTGCTGAATAGAGAGGAACGATCACCTCCCTTGACCTTCTAGCAATGCTGTGTCTAATACAGCCTGGAACACCATTAGCCTTTTTTGCCGCAAGGACACATTGCTGGCTTATGTTCAACCTGGTGTCTACCAGAGCCCCCAGATTCTTTTCTGCCAACCTGCTTTCCAGATGGGTGGCCCCCAGTATGCACTGGTGCCTGGGGCTATTCCTCCCAAGATGCAGGACGTTGTACTTACCTTTGTTCAAATAGCAACCTGTCAGTTACCAATCTGCTTGCAAGAACTGATTTCGAGTATGTTGGGAATACTGGTTTTGGAGAGTGCTGTTTGGGCCAAAGCTTGCTGTTTGGAAGTAGTCTATAATTTTCCTTGCTTCAGATCTATAGATATATTATTAAGATATGATCTTTTCATTGATTTCAACAGGATCAGAGTAATAGAGCATTTGAATCTTCTTGTGATCCCTGGGTAGACTGACTGTGAACTGTGCCATTCTGACACTGTATTTGAAACCTTTTGCCCTGGAAAACAAAATTCCTTTCACTGATATGAAATAAAGTAAGAAGGATTTGTCCATCTCCAACTAGAAAGAAAAAAAAGGCTAAATCTTGTTTGCTTATGTCAGTTGAGTATGAATAATTTCAAGGATGGAATTTATCACATTATCATCATATATTAAGAAATTGATTAAGATTTCAGTTGATTAAGTTGTTGTTAAGTTAAGTTGATTAAGAAATCAACTTGCAGCCTACATTAAACAGTTTTATTAATTTGAGATGTGAGTTATTTCTCCTGAAAATCACGGAATCACGGAATCACAGAATTGTCAGAGTTGGAAGGGACCTCTAGAGATCATCTAGTCCAACTCTCCTGCCAAAGCAGGATTGCCTAGAGCACATTACTCAGGACTGCATCCAGGCGGGTCTTGAAAATCTCCAAAGAAGGGGACTCCACAACCTCCCTGGGCAGCCTGTTCCAGTGCTCTGTCACCCTCACCGTAAAGAAGTTTTTCCCCATATTTGAATGGAACTTCCTATGTTCCAGCCATCATACAGTGTTTTCTTGAGATGGTTAACAATAGACTGATAATCTTCCTAACACTATATGGCACTTAACAAGACACAATAAAACTGATCTTTCAGTATGTGGTTGGTGTTTTCTGTGAAATATTGCAAAAAAAAATCAGCAGCATTCGTTCTATTAATTTTTGAACACTGGCTTTGCTCTTTGCAGATTTTAGTTTTTCTGGAGGCAGCATTCTGATGCAAGAAGCAGTGGTTTTCGATTTTTTTTTTCACATTTTCCAATTAAACTTGCAACCATTATCCTTATCATTCAGCTGTCTTCTGTTGTAAATCCAAATTCATATAGATTATGAATCTATCACCAAATATTTAAGTGTATATCATATTGTTATGCAACATTCGAGAAGTATCCAAGATAAAACAAAATTGAATATAGAAGAACTTCGCTTTACATATCATCTACACCATCTTCATAAAAATCTGGAAGTCATTGAGACACAGTAAGTATGAAACCCCATGAAGCTATTTACATGGACTTTTAGGAGTCAAATTGCACTTCAATATTTATGAATGTACTTGCCCATTTACTCTTCTCAATTTCTATACTGCTCAGTCTACCCTGAATAATCTGTGTACCAGAATATCACATATTCGGGTCTTATTGAGCTGTGAACCCATGAGGTTATGAAAGTATAAAGTGTGCTTCCAAACTCAGGAGGGTGGTAGACTCAGCTTTATCTATTTAGTCAGTGAGAAATCATTAGTAAACCAAGGACTATTTGTTCAATCAGTGCCCAGGGGTTTTAAGCCTTTGGAATATGTAACTAAAACCTGAAGGACGGCTTTGAAATTCTCATATACATGCAGACCTTGGTTTAAAAGATAGTGTGTCAAAATATAAAGGATTCAGTCAAATGTACTGGAAGATATCATGGGTGCTGAATTTAGGCTTGCTGAAATTAATGCTATGGTCTTTGAGCAAGCATAACTTCCCAGAAGTCATTAATGGTCAACAGAATACTCACTGACTCTTATTGCCTCGTATTATGACAGGATGTCAATAATATGAAAGAAAAATTAACAGATTTTGGAAAGTAAGACTATGGATATTCTTTTATAAGAACTACTTAACTGAATTTTCTCAGACTTTTTGTTTTATAGTTAATCATTCTAAACTATATAACAGTATCATAATTTTCAATTGAACTAGATGGACAATTTAAATTAAACTAGGGAAAACATAGTAAGTTCTTCCTGTAATATTCCACAATCTACTATTTGTATGCTGAAGACCAAATAATATAAATAATACATAAATAAATAAATAAATATAAACAAAATAATAAATAGAATAAGAGAGAGAGAAATATAATCAAGCATCCTCTTTATGTTGATCACTTCTTCTAAATGTTTCTTAAAATATAAGGCAAAGATACTTCGGGGTAGTTCAGATTCACTGTTTTCTGAGAAACAAATTCTGAACGCCTGTAGTTAATGATCAGAACAGAAACCAAGTAAAGCTAACTAGTCCATAGGTGAACCAATGCCATTATCTCACTGCACTTTCAGTTTTGGCTGGCTAAACTTGCTGATGTGGTCTTGCAATATAATTCTCCACAGTACGAAACTCATAGAGGAAAATCCTCAGGATTCAGCATCTAAACGGCAAGTCAACATACTTGCTTTTAGTTTGTCATTTGGAAAATTATCCGTAACTATAGGTTACAGGTGAATGAGAACTTATGCTGATACAAGTAGATTCCATTAAAGCCTCAAGGACTGAAGTACTGAGCTACCCATTCACTTGCTTCTCAGAATAATATGTGAAAGAGTATCATTCATTTATTCCCTTAAAAAGGTGAATAGGTTATTGTGATTTTTATCATATGCATCATGTAGACTGAAAGAAAAACACCATGTCTGTGTAGGGGAGAAAAAAATATTAGTAACAATATATTGAAAGAAAAAAGAATGTTTGTCATAAAATCATGTTTTCGCTCATGCTGCTTTATTTGTTAAATCAAGGTTTAGAAATCTATTTATAATGATTCTTTACTACCATCAGGATGTAAATCGCTGTCAAGTATCACAGGTTTCATCAAGCCTCCTAGTCAGTGTGGATGTTAATTCCTGAACAGTAACTTTTATGAAAGATAAAGGCTTTTGACAATGAATCATTAACTTCAAATTAAACCTTTCCAGAACAATTAGAAGCCTTCATTTCATTTCTTCAGCCCTCCTTAAACTCAAAATTATCTTATGTAATGTGAACTTTTAATCACATAGAAAAGGAATGTATTGAACCTTTGATCACCTTAAGGGTCGTCTTCAGCTAATGTAAATTGCCAGAGACCTATTGAAACCTACAAATTTAGGACAATTTATATAATCTGAGGAACTTAATTTTTAAAATTTTGGTTTTAAGTCATGTAGCTCATTGATTAAAAAGTATTGAATGTAGTTTCATTAATTAAAAAAAGAAGGAAAATGAAGCAGTTTTATTTAGTTAAGTAAGACATAGATAGTGACCTATCTATAGAATATAATTTAAATTGAGATTATTTCTGCTTTGATGGAGGTTTACTTATAATACAACAATTTTTACAGTGATTTATTTTATGAAATAAGCCGAAGTTTACAATTTGGCCTAGACATTTTTTAGGTATCATCTTCAAACCATGGCCTAAGAATGGTGTCACTTTTGTGGTACAGTCTTGTTACTATAATAATTTTTATGTACTGAGAATTTTATGGAAAAGATACATATAAGGTATTAGAAAAATTCCCAATGACTACAAAGGACATGGATCAAACCCATGGAGTGCTGAACCATTGGGTGAAGACAACCAGACTGCCTCACTGCCAGTCTGAAAGAATTCCCTAGTCTCCCTAGCCTGACTGAAAAGAAGTTCAGAGAAGTTTATTTATGCAGTAATCTACAACAATAGTTTGTCCCAGAGGAGGTAAAAGTCACCTTCACAAATGATTTCATGGATAAGAGTTTAGTTTTCAAAATCACTCAGGAGAAGAGTTTCACATTTTTAGCACCTCACAGTAGGCCAGCTCTTCAAATAACCAAGCACCCGATGCCATGTGCTTTCACAATCTGAACCCTGTTCTGAGCAATAAAATCTTTAAAAGATCAAGGTTTTCTTACCAAAGTAGCCCTAGCATTAGAGCTAATCATGATATTTTTCATAATAAAATGTTGCCATTTTAATACTAGACAAAACAGTTCAAACCAGTGTAGGCAATATTAACTCATGATATTATCATTAACTTATGTCTAGAAACTTGAAGACTTCTTAAACAAGCTGATACATCCAATAGGTTTCTTAATTTTGAGTTCCTTGGTCTGGGCATATATCTCGGATTTGTCACAATACCATGTTGAGGTGGAACAGATTTTCTTCACAGGAGGTGACTGTCTTGCAGTCCAGTGCACAACCACAAAGCAAGCTTCACAGGGATCTAATCTGGCCAACCAAGGGCCCAAGAGCCTGGCATTAACTGCAGCAATCATCCACCGCTTAGTCTAGGCATAGTTGTATTTAAATAAGGTGGAGAACTAAATATGTTGATGCAAAGAAAGAGAATAAGCAAGAGACAGAAAGACAAAAAGAAAACAATTACTTACTTTGATTCTGTATTTTTCTTATATTTTAGGTCATTTTTTTAAATTACCTCTTAAAGATGTAGAGGGTACTAAGACTTTACAGATTAGCAGTCAACAGTTTCAAGGTAATGAAAATTAGTTTTCTTTAGTGAAAGAGCGTTAAACTGAATCACATTGTAGTTCAATTGCCACAGACTGAGAGTATGCACTGGGACAGTTACTTTCAGACAGTGATTGAACTGGTACGAATCGAGCTCTTGCTTCAACAGTATTTCTGCAGATCTCCTCCATAAAGAATCATTTGAAACTCAGCACCAACACAGAAAGGTTATTCTGTAAAATGTACATTTAAAAACCTTCAGTATCCTACCAAATTTGGTGGAAATTCTTATTCACAGGTCCAGTCTCTATCCAGCTGTCTGTCTAGATTTTGGTTCTGTCAGCTCATGTCAGCGCCTATTAACTAGAAAACTAATTTTATTCCCCATGTCCCAGAAATAAATGTCATTCATTAAGAGAGAAATACAGAGTATCTGAATGATTTAACTATGTTTTGTCACATTACTGGTGCACTGTGGAGATGCTCGGTCATGCTCAGCTTGATTTTAGTTTGGTGACTAACAGGATCTGGTTATTTCTTTCTCTTCAAGTAAGTACAGAAATAGTCTTCACAAAGTGGAAGTTACTGAGCACACTAAGCAGGGTAAAATATTACAATTTGTTCTGTTGCAGAGTTCTCTAAGCAGAGAACTCAGAAATCAAATGACCTCACAATTATCTTTGACATTTTTTACGTCATTCACATCCACGAACGGATCCTTAATAACTTTGCCCTCTTTTTTGTATTTTTGACTGTTTTCAGAAAAGAGAAAACATTTTTGCTGTATCTGAGTATCTGAATTTTGAAGCTGCTGTTCTTCAGTCAGTTTTAAATTCATAACTCCCCAGTATGTCTTCTTAGCTGAGATAGGAAAAGGATAGATAAGTATGTTTATGTGAAGCTTTCTTGATTATTCCCTGAAAAAGGATCTAATCCAGTCCCCAATGAAATAAATCGTTTCAACAGTCTGTGAATCAAGCTCAGAAAAATGAACTTCCTTTGTACTAGACAGCTTTATATGTGATTTCAGAATAAGCAGCTGGAAGTAAATGCATAATCCTTATAAATGGTACTCTCAAAGGCAAATCTTCCATTAACTTTAATGAGAGCAAATTTGAGTGTATCATAGGAAAGAAGGGGACATGTAATTAAATTAAAGATCTGTAAATTTAATACAAATAAAAGGAGAACTTTCCTAACCCAGAGTATAATCAACATGTGGAGAAAACTTTCCACAGGATGTCATCTAGGTGGCTAGATTTAACAAATAACTGGATAGTTTTACAACCAGTATTAAAATTTGTTGCTATGCAAGCTTAGACAATGATGTGAGAAATTTCAGGCTTCAGGGCTTAAGCTGATTCCTCATGAGGGTTAGAGAATAATCCATTTTATCATTTCATATTACTCTAAATTTATTTAAGTGCCTTCTGGAAGAGGACAACTGATTTCAAAATATAAGGTACTGGTCACTAAGTCACAGAAACAATATAAAAGGAAGCAGGCCCTGTAGTCCATGTGCTTTATTTTGTTTTTTGATTATATGCATGTTAATTTAAAGATTGGGGTCTGGGAGCTTATTCCATTGATGAAGGACTCTATTGCAGTTCATATAAATTTCTTTTGTGGCTTGGAGACTGCAGAATACCTTATTAGAGCTTTCTTCATGTCTGATAATTTTTTATATCCACAGTTATTGTTTACTTCCATTCCAGAAGCCAAATAATGAAACAGGTATTTTTAATCTTTAGGAGAGATACTCTTTACCAGAAAAAAATGTTAAAACATTTGTAAACGTTCTCAACATTGCTGAAAAAGCCACTTGTGTCTAGTTTTTCCATTTTCCTTATAGATCTATTATCAGGATATGATCTATTGAAATGATAGGTAACTAAATTTGCAAAATTCAACAAAACTGAGATAACATGAATTTATCTACTATAAAGGGGACTATTTTATAGAAAATATTAATAGACAACGTAGAAATCATCTTCTTTGCTGCCTCTCACTGAATATTATGATCAGATTTTTCTACAGGTAGTGTTGTGCAGGACAATGCATATTCACTGCTGTAAGATTATTCATGAAATAAGGATTTTTTTGTTTTGTTTTAATATTGTAACACAATCACTGTGCAATAAATTTCATGATAGATTGACTTATCCCTCTGCTGTATATACATTTTGGCAGCTTGACTAAATTTTAACTTCTCGTATTTCATTGTAATACAGGTGGAAACTTTTTTCTTCAGAATGCCATTTACTGTAAGGTGGTCAGGGAGCAGAAGCGTTTTTGCATTGACTTCGAAATGTGAAAATATCTGTGTTTCCAAAGTTATTTTTTGGCTCTATTCTCCCACTGAAGGCATTACGACTAACCTGCTCTACCATCTCATCTGTGAAGATCATGGCCTTCAGACAGAGTACTGGAGATGGTTCAAAAGAGACAAGGTTAACTTGGCAATTAAGATAAACAAATACGGTGGGAAAATCTGTAATATGACATTGTTCTGGAAAACAATAAGCTTAAGCTGTTTCCATTCTTTCTATAAAGTTTGTCTGGTGTATTCTAGCTGCTCTCATCTAGAAACATTAGACTGAGTTACAGCTTATAAACATAAAATTATGTTACAATACGCACTATTGAGATTTCTTCAAACCCCAGGTGCAACTTTTGTTGTAAGCTCTTACCATATTCTGACAGCATATTGTATTGCATAACCAAGCCAAGAAACACCAGGAATTAATGTTGAGTCAAATATAGGTCAAATAAGCTGTACAATGATAGGATACAAAATGGGATGGTCCAGAAGTTCTTATACTGAGAACAGTGTAATATAGGGGTACTGTGCAGTATTTCCCTTAAACTGCAGCCAGACTTTTCCCTCTCAAAATGCCTATTTGAAATCTATATCAAAAGGATACATGTCCTGTTTGCATTTTATAGCTTGATATTGATGCTCCCTTAGACATAACAATTTCAGAACACAGTTTCATAAAATTTGCTAGCTTATTTTTCATGTTTAATTATGAGCATGCAATGAGTTCAGAAAGTTATTTGTTGCAATAATTTAGAATAACACAATGAGATTTTCAGAGTTATGTAATTAAAAAAAAAAAAAAAAAAAGTTTAAGATTTGCAAACTACCTGACCATCTCCTGGAATTTAGCCAGAATGACAAGATTTCATGTTTATAAGACATTGGAAGAGTAATCCCAAATGTCCACAGCTGCTCAATCCTTTATTTCCACATGCTACCAGCTGAATCAAGTAAATCCTTAGAGCTGACAAAAGGGGCTTCAGTATACATCTAAAATGTTTATAAAGGAAGTACCAATTCATCTTAATAGGAATTGAACTTGATGCACCACAGCACAGTTAGGAGATTTAACTACATAAATGGGCAGAGAAGGACAAGGATCATAGATTAGTTTTTTTATATAGACATTTTTCTATAGCACCTACCCATTGCAGAGAAAAAGAGATTGGCACCAAAGTTCTGTCAAATAATGACTTCAGCTGCAAAGCCAAGTAAAAAGTTCCCACCTCTTTCCTACCCTTTGGCTCTCCATTTTTATTCTGGGCTGTAGTTTGCCATCACTTTCACACCACTATAACAGTCCATGGATCTTGAGTTCAAATAGAATAATCCTACTAAACTAGTCCTATTAACCTTTTTTGAGATTTATTGAGGTTTTTGGTTTTTTTAAGATTTATTTTTAACCTGAGTCAGTTCAATGTCTGGTTTATATTTACAACAGATATGTAGGACCATTGAATGCTAGTACAGAGACAGCATAGAAAAAAAAAAGCTGAGGATAGATCTTATTTCACTGTCAGAAATCACTTTATTTTTGAAGATCCAGAGATCTTGTTCCTTTTCCCATTGATATTAGAGCAGTAAACACGGGATCCATATTAAAAACAGATTGACAATGGGACATGGGCAGTTGGAAGAACTCATAACCCTGAGGAAGACAACTAACCCATCTATGTAGTAAATGAAGGCACTCAGAATGGATGGAATACATTAATGCCAGTATATTGGGTATATCAGGGTAAATATCTCAAAGAAACTAATGAAAAATACTGAGAATGTAACATGAAAGATACCTGTACCTAATTTAAAGCTTCTCTCCATATAGCATAGAAACTACTGAATCCTTTTAGTTAGGTTCCTAAACTCTTTCTTTTAAAAACTGAACAGAGAGTCAGCTCTTTCTCTTTACAGGAAACTTCTGAATGAAAATGCAACATTCTTTTTTCACCTAGTAATTCAATATTTAGGTATTTTCTCTTGCAGTGGGTTTCCTTGTTCAAGATCAGGGGATTCAAATGCACATCTCCCATGAAAATAATATCCCCGGCAGAACAGAATCTACTCTGGAACTTCCAATCCCTGTACTTAGCACAGGTTGAAAAAATAGTGCAGTGCAGTGAGGATTTCTCATCCCAGGTGTGCACCTTAAGCAACAGACTATCAGGTCACAATTAGCACTTTTGATCTAATTAATACTTGATTGTTCCATCAGTAGGGAACAGATCTAATAAAGTTATCATGAAGTTCCACATCAAAACTGAAAACAGTGAACTGGACAGATGAAGAAATTAGGAAGCCAACAGAATTTTTTTTTTTATTATTATTTTGGGAGCTTCATATTATCATCCGTATCCTTTGAACAGTGATGATTAAACAAAGATGGTCAGTGGAACACAAGGAAACATTGTTAAAGCAATCAATGAAACACAGCAATAACACAGAAAAATGGGCCAAATCTTCAGCTGATATAAACCCTGATGGCTATATTGACCAGCTTAGGATGTTCCTCAAGACATTTTTTGTCACAAAAATAGTAAATAGAATGAGGGAAAGATTAAATATAGGGCTTGCCTGCCTTTGAAACACACATAGTTTCCAGGGAAATTATTTTTAGATCCAAATTTTATTTTTGAGTCCTAAAACATGTTCTGACACCATGCAAACACATATATGTCCATATTTATGGAAAATCATTTCCTATTTATTTTACAAGCATTTTTTGTATATTCTTTTTAGTGTTGAAAAGAGGTAATCTTTCCTGTTACAACAGCTCAGTTTTGGTGCTAGTCACTAACTCATTCTGAAGATTATTCAAAGACAGAAAGCTTTTCATACAGAGCAAATGTCTAAAGTAGAAACTACATCTCAACAACTAGGAACATGTTATCATGATGTGGACCATTTTAATCCAAAAATAATATTCTAAGTTATATAAACTGAAGACATTTGCCCAAACACACTCACGTTAACAGAAGTCCTAGGTATGCACTGAATTAACTGCGGATGGTATCTTGGATTTTGTCAGGAAGGATGTCCTTCTTAATCCCTCCTGCTGTTTCCCTGTAAACGTTCCTTTGGATATGTGCATGTGCCATTGTAATCTCATGTAGACCTCAGTAAATGTTGAAACCTATGGATCATACTGAAAAAATTGCAATTTGCCTTTACTTCCATAGATTAGACAGAGGCTGATATATTTTACTCAGACAACAGATCCAATAGATTATCTGAAAGAGATACCTGAAAAAATACATATTGTGGCATGCTTTATGTCTTCATTTTGCATTAGAGTGCTGGAAAATCTTTCACAGAGTTCTTCAAATAATATATTTAACTTTAATCTGAAAAGAAAGATGGAAATAGCTATGAAGAGACCTCTGCTCTTTTCTAAAATTAACTTATATGCATTTTTGTTAATAACATTCTATTTCTGCTGCCACAGTACCCGATGGTGTAACAGGCATCAAATCTGGAATGCATTTGAGGTTACAAAGACAATAATGAGAAACCATTTATCAGATGTTTTTTGAAAATGATCTTGCAGTAGAAAAAGTAATAAACACTTTGTATTACTATTTAGATACACAAAAACACATCCTTCCATCATTACCTCTACTAAATATAGTTTCCAAAGAGATGGAATTAAATATTCTGTTATATTTTTTCCCACTTTAGGAGCCCTTTTCTGTCTGAAGTGTCTTAATAAGGTTATTAAAAGACAATAATCATCTCCCAGTGTAAATTATTCTCGAATGTGCTGTTAGCTAATGACTAATGTTAGTAGTCTTCAGTTATACCTTTCCTGTAACTTATTGTTTCACTCAGATATGAGATTTCACTATGGAGTGTTGCAACTAAAGTGCATTACCCATGCAGAAAAATGTTCTGTTTATCTTACACAACAGCAGGAAATCCCCGTCCAATTTTCTTTCCAAATTTCTGGAAGTGATTTGAAAGACCTGTAACAAAGAATTCCTTGGGGTTCTTCAAACTAAAAGGCTCATTCTTGCTATATTTCCATATTAATTGCTTTAGCTATTACAAATAGCAGTTCTAATTGGCTTTTGAAGACTTTTTGAACTTCAGTAATTAAGTCCATAAGGTACTCTTAAAATTGCTGGCTCTAACCTGCTGTCATCTCCTTGTCTGCCCACTCATTGGGTAATTCATACAGTCTCTCTACGCAGTCCATCCCTTCATTTCCAGTTCACTATTTGGAATGTGTATGTCTTTCTTGCACACACTGATATGCACAGGTATACAAATGAAGGAAAACCCAGGGAGGATTTGAATCTGGAAGAAAATTAATGATCTATTAAATCTGTAAAAAATAGGACTAAAAAAAATAAAATGAAACATTCCCATTCTGAAGCAACTGTCTCTCATCTCCTTTCCTTCCATAACTGAATGATCGACCCCAGTATCACAGCCTACTGATTGGTAAATACCAAGATGCATAAACAAGGCTGTGTAAGACTTTATTTGTTCTATTGATGTTGCGAAGCTGAGACATCAGTAAGAAGTGGTGAAGGACTGAGCTACAATTTTTCATGAAAGCCACACAAACAGAATTTTTTTGGTGTCGGGTTCAGCAGATTACCTACACAGTAAAACTTTTCATCAATGGTTGAGACTATAGATATATGGATCAAGATTCAGTAACCTAAACATAGACATCTAGTCCTATCTAAGATGTTCCGGGGTCTCTGAGGTCTGGCAAATGGGGCTGGAATATATGAACAAAGATTTAAGATGCTCCCACACAGGTAGAGTATCACTGCAGAAAATAAAGTAATACTAAGCACCCATTTTGGAAATCTGAATCCTGTAGTGAAATTCAACTCCTGATGAAAATACTTAAAACTATGTGGTTATGGGAGGGCATCTATTAGGAAGTGCTCTAAGTGTCCAAACTCCTAATAGAGACAATGGAAATCTAATAAATGATTATAAACTTCATAGCTACTCAGATGTGTAGCTTTTCAGGTTGTTACTGACATTAACTGATTATTTCAGTCAGCTGCCCACAACATAGTAAAATCTGAGACGTTTCTTCCAAAGAGCACAGGATTCTCATAGAGCCTATGTCCTACTTAGCAGCTTCATGCAGATATCTCAAATATTTTAGGATATCCTAAATGATACTAGAAACATATTGGGGGATATGATGCATGTAGGCATCTAAATTAAGATATTTAATATGGAACTGATTCCCATCTTTGGAATTCCTGATTTTGGCTAAATGCCACCTCAGGTTATTATATATAAAATAAATAAAATTCTGCAGATTCAATTAAAATTTATATTACAATTATATATTTATCTATGACTCTTGAAACAAGCTTAAAATAAGAAGAAATACGCCACAGACTGTGAAATGATAAAAGATAAAATTTACACCTCTTACTGACAGTTACACTGTGGAGTATCAATTTTAAAGCAATATCCCTTTAACAAATGACAAAATCACAGAATCACAGAATGGTAGGAGTTGGAAGGAACCTTCAGAGATCATCTGAAGGTGATCCCTTCAACCCCTGCCCCGGCCAAAGCAGGTTCACCAGAGCAGGCTGGACAGGAATGCAACCAGGCGGGTTTTGAGTATCTCCAGAGAAGGATACTCTACAACCTCTCTGGGCAGCCTGTTCCAGTGCTCCGCCACCATCAAAGTAAAGAAGTTTTTCCTCATGTTCAGGTGGAACTTCCTGTGCTCCAGTTTGTTCCCAATTGCCCTATGTCCTGTTGCTGACCACCATGGAGAAGAGTCTTACACCATCCTCCTGACACCCACCCTTTAGATATTCATAGGCATTGATGTGGTCCCCTCTCAGTCTTCTCCAGGCTAAAAAGACCCAGGTATCTCAGCCCTTCCTCGTAAGAGAGATGTTCCATTTCCTTGATCATCTTTGTAGCCCTCCATTGGACTCTCTCTAGTAGTTCCTTGTCTTTCTTGAACTGGGGAACCCAGAACTGGACACTGTACTCCAGATGTGGCCTCACCAGGGCAGAGTAGAGGGGGAGCATGACCTCACTTGAGCTGCTGGCTACACTCTTTTTAATGCACCCCAGGAGACCATTGGCCTTCTTGGCCACAAAGGCACATTGCTGCTTCATGTTCAACTTGTTGTCCACCAGGACACCCAGATCTCTCTCTACAGACCTGCTTTCCAGCAGGTAAACCCTTGGCCTGTAATGGGCCATGGGGTTACTCCTCCCCAGGTGCAGGACCCTACACTTGTCCTTGTTGAATTTCATTAAGTTCCTCTCTGCCCAACTCTCATGCCTGTCCAGGCCTTGCTGAATGGCAGCACAGCCTTCTGGTGTATCAGCCTATCATCAGCAAACTTGCTGAGGGTATACTCTGTCCCCTCATCAAGGCTGTTGATGAATATATTGAACAAGACCGGACCCAGTACTGACCCCTGGGGAATGTTGCTAGTTACAGGCCTCCAACTAGACTGCACCATTGATCACAACCCTCTGAGCTCTCCATTCAGCCTGTTCTCAATCCACCTCACTGTCCACTCATCTAATCCACATTTCCTAAATTTACCTACAAGGATGTTATAGAAGACAGTGTCAAAAGCCTTTCTAAAGTTGAAGTAGACAACGTCCACTGCTCTCCCCTCATCTACCCAGCCGGTCATGTCATCATAGAAGGCTATCAGATTGGTGAAGCACGATTTCCCCTTGGTGAATCTACACTGACTGCTCCTGATAATCTTCTTTTCCTCCACATGCTTAGAGATGACATCCAGAATGAGCTGTTCCATCACCTTTCCTGGGACGGAGGTGAGACTGACTGGACCGCATTTTCTTGGGTTCTCCTCCTTGCCATTTTTGAAGACTGGAGTAACACTGCCTTTCCTCCAGTCCTCGGGAACGTCTTCTGTACTCCATGACTTTTCGAAGATGATGGAGAGTGGGTTAACAATAACATCTGCCAGCTCCCTCAGCACTCATGGGTGCATCCCATCGGGGCCCATAGATCTGTGGGTGTTGAGTTTGCCTCTAACCCTTTTTGATTTCTAACCCAATCCTCCTTGAACGAGAGTCTTCGTTACTCCAGGATCTCACTCTTACCTCCAGGATCTGGGGTTCCTGAGGGCCAGCCTTAGCAATAAAGACTGAAGCAATGAAGGAATTTAGTAATGCCACCGTCTCTGCATCCTCCATCACCAGGGCACCCACCTCATTCAGCAGCAAGCCCACAATTTCCCTAGCTTTCCTTTTGCTACTGACATACTTGAAGAAGCCCTTCTTGTTTTATATTAAGTCTCTCAAGACTTTCACACAAAACATCATACACATACCAGAGGGATTTTAATTTTAATTAAAACTAGTCTTTTGGTTTTGGACGGGAGAGGAAGGAGTGGAAGAGACAGAAACAATCAGAGCAGCACTGTCAAGTTTGTTAAACGTCCAGTGGAGGTAGCACAGAGAAGATGAAAGTACAAGGTTGCTCCATCACATTCATGTTTTTGCAGGAAGACTCAGGCTGCTCTTGCTGCCTCCAAGCAGCCTGGAGAAGCCCCCAGACATTTCTGGATGCCGTATAGCTGGTTTAACCAAGCTACTATGTCTTTTTGAAACTCATGCCTAAGGGGGTCCTAGATGTAAATTCAGCCATCTCAGAAAGCACACCCAGGAACTGGATGCCTGCACCCATATAAGTAAACACATTGTGAGGAGGCCTGCTGAATCCATAGAACTATGCTTCAGTCAATATTAATTTCAGTTCCTGGAGGTTATTGTGTATGTGCTTAAAGACAAATTTTTAGGCTCCTTACCTTTCAGCATAAACTGTAATACAGATCTTTATTTATAAATTCACATTCCTCACCTTCCTCTAATTAGAGGGGAAGATCCAACAAAATATGTGACTGGAGTAATGCTACCGGACATAATGAGGAATCTTCTGGAAATTAACTGAAAAATTCATCAAGATGAGATTCAGCTGACAGTTTTTCACATTTTCTCATGAAGACTTCATAAATTATTTAATTCAAATATCTTATTCTCAAATGAAGAAAAAAAAAAGGAAGTAGAAAATAAAGGTTCATTCTGTCTATAGTAGTTACCTAAATATAAATCAAATGGAATTTACTCTAATTTCCTTTCATATGTTTATAACATCTCCTGTGCTAATAAAACATATTTTCCAGAAAGGGGCTAAGCCACTTTTCCTAAAAGATTCATGTTTTTTAACCTTATAATTCCCATTTATTCAGTTAAAAAAATCACCTACAAAGTAGTACGTTTAGGCTTGAGGAGAAATCTACTATAAAATACCTACAAAAATATGATACTTCAAATATCTTTGTGTATGTTTATTTCATAAATGTACACTCCTTTTCAATATTATACAAACGTGTTCTGGATGTGTAGATATAGGCATGTAGATGAATAATAGTAGAAAAACAAGCATTTATACCAGGATAAAATCTAATGCAAATTAAATTGCAGCTGGATAATAAATCCTTGAAAAATAGGTTTTCTGTTGAAAACATTTCCATATAAAAATATAATTATGTCAAAGAAGGTACCCTGCAGAAGTCTACAAATCGAAGACAACATTTTGAACTGAACAAAGTCTAAAGCCTTCAGCCAGAATTTAAACAGAAGAGGAGAGAGGAAAACACCAGAAACTAAATGGGACTTCAGACTGTTGAGAGGTCAACATATATGCAAAATATTTTAAAAGAAATCTTTGTCATTTTTTCTTTTTCTGCACTCATGTTTTCAAGGAAAGATGGAGCAGCAATCTCATTCCCAGACATCATGGCTGCATCCTGCTGTTCTGGGCTTGGAAAGTGGCTGTACTCCCTAGTTTGTCTAGGTAACCATAGAAGAGTGAGCAAAACAGGACCTCCCTGTTCTACACACCACGTTCAATTGTCAGTGAGAAGGTGTTTGGACACTTGCCAGTTTTATCAGCTTACTTTATCATGATCTATGTCTTTTGAACAAAATCAAAGACTGTCATCTCCAGTTTCAGATGTTTTTGACAAAGAAGTTGTTCTACTGTCCTGAAGCTAGTTGCATACCTGTGTGAGTCCCTGAAAGCTAGTCTAAGGGATGAGATATGAGTTTTGAAGTTCTGACTTCACTGACCCATAACAAAACATCCACTGATTTTAGCAGTGACAAGCTATCACACCAGAAATCAGGCATCATTATTAACACCTTCGTATACAGAGCATTTAAAATTATGTTGATCTTTACGCATTGAAGAAGCTGCCTCAAAAACTAAAGCAACTAAAGGTTTTATTTTTTTATGAATAAATTAGCTTCTTTTTGTCTTTATCCCTCCCTGCTTCCTGCTAAAATACATAGTTCTGAATGAAGATTTTAGGTTTTAAACCTAATTTGCGACCAGGCTTAGTAGCCTGAGAATACATTTACAAACAGTGGCAACTGAACAGTCAATAGAAATCACATAGAAGGATAGTAAAGAGATAAATCTCAGAAGAATGTTAAGTCTGTTTCCTGCTCCATTAACAGAACTGGGCATCCAAATTCATGCTAAAAGAAAGTATTTTCCACATCAAGATTTACAAATTTGAAACTTCATTTTCTAAAAATTAAAAAAAAAAAAAAGAAAACCAATCCCAAAACCCAATATAATGAAAACCCAGCAGCATCCAAATTACCATTCAAGCAGAAAAACAGACAGACATATCTAAAGAATCTTCTTCACTCCTTCACTTTCTGAAAAACCACCCGTCTGTCACAAACCACCTCTGTCACAAACTTCTGTCTGACAGATGACCTCTTCAATGTGTATTGAAGTTCATCAAATTAGGGATACTCTGGGTCATATATTTTACATGTGGTCCTCATGCACACAAATGCACAGCTACACATATACACATTATTAATTTAAACTGAGCAGTCAATATTTTTAAGATGCCAATATAAGAGTTAATTCATTAGGTAGTACATTTGTAATGAGCCAACACATCCAGAACACTTCAAAATACTGCTATCTCATTATAATAGAGAAGGTGTTTAATTTTATTGACAGGCCACCTGTGCAGTACAGGTATTTATCCTACAGCAGATGAGCAGATGAACAATTATTCCTGTTGTGACAGATACAGTATGAGCTGTGCGGATGATCTGGGATCATAATGGCCACAGGTCAATGAGCACAATCAAAGCTACTTCTTTGGCTTCTGATGCCATGCCCTGGCATTCAAAAAAACCTAGCTAAATGGCTGAATTCATAGTGAGGAAGGAAAATGAGAGTTGTCAGGCAACATGTCCAAGCAGAAAAGAAAACATGTCCAAGAAAATCAAGACACAGGGTTGGCATTGGTTGCTAGAACATTTTGGAAATGTATTCATTTTCTAATTCCTATCCATTTTGATGCAATAATTTATGTGTAATGGCATAATATAGGAAAATATCCTGAGGTAATATCTGAATACATGAATTCTTAAGAATTATTACTAGTTTGTTGTGTAGTTATGGTGACTGTATAAGGCCAACCGAGACAGAGCATGTTCTACCTGTTCACTTGAGATTTAGTTCTTTCTTTGCTTCTAACAATAATTAAACCAAATATACTATAGAAGGGACTGGAAAATATGTATTTTTAAAAAAAATGGAGAGGAAGGATTTTTCATACAGGCTAAGAATTCTCCTCAATATAATACTTTTGGAGCTGGTCAGCAACTGTTGTGCTCAGAGACAGGCAAAGCAAACGGCGTTTTCCTGCAAAAAACAGCTAGAAACACAAGCAGGAATCCATCTGTCTGCCTATCTATCCATCTGTCTATCTATCCGTCTATCTATCTATCTATCTATCTATCTCCCTCCTTTATCTCCTTTCCTCCCTTCCTCCTCTGTCTCTCTGTCTGTCTATCTATCTATCTATCTATCTCCTTTATCTCCTTTCCTCCCTTCCTCCTCTCTTTTCACTTCAGTGTCATCCATTCCTATGGTTTAGAACATGTTCAAAAAAGGGCATTCCTAATTTCTGTTCTCTCCCTTCTCTGAGAGAATTCAGACCTTACTTTTCATTTTCTCTGAACTCCACTAGGAAAAATAAAGCATGTTTGAGTTGTTTCTCTTTGTATAATTTTTCTAAAAAATATTTAATGTAAAATACTGGGACAGACCCATGAGAAAACTGCAGAATTTTCTTGATGTTCCGTATCCATTAAGCTAGGGAGTCTGGACTCAAATATTTTGCACCACATATTTGTCTAATGCCATTTGAGATAACCTTGGATATCTGACATAGTTTTCAACTGCCTCCCACAAAGGCATTTGTCACCCATATATCCACAGTCATATCTATCTAGATAGTTTTCTATGACTCAGATACACCACTTTCAGAGTGCCTATTATCTCCCCCTGGGCTAAAATGGGAACCTAGATACTAGCTCAAAGTTCTGCCTATATCTTTGATACATTTAACATTAGATAAGACAAATAATAGGAATAATAAATAGAAGAGAGAAAAAAAATTAACACGGAGGTGAATTTGGAAAAAAGGAGCAATCAGGTTCCAAAAACTCAAAAGTATTTAAGACTCTAAAAAAGTTGGCAATGTATCATCAATATGAATGATATCCCAGAAGAAAAGAATAAGTAGACATACCTTATAAGCCTGATTAGCTTTGTATTTCTTATAGGCATCTTATCAAGCTGTGTTAATTATAGTGGTTTAAGGTGTTACTACTATCAACTAACCTTTATCCTGATGCCAGAGGTAATGCTCATAAAATAAGCAGATAAATCAAGTATTCAGTAGCTTTCTGACTTCCTTAATTCATAGCCCAGCATATTAAAATGAACTGCCATCCATTTTGCTTTAAAATAATACACCAGAGTGTAAGCGGTTAGAACCGGAGATAAGTCACACATATCCTTCTCTTATCCTTGTCACAGGAAGATAACCTGTGAATAAAACACAGAGGCCTGCACAAGGAAATAATCTCTTCAGTCAGCAGATCATGGCAGCCCCCACCTTAAGACAATCTTAGGTTTCCCTGAGTATTTTCCTTTTTAGAACTGAAATATATTTGATGGAATTGATTTGGTTTATTGGTTCACCTCAAAGGACAAAAACATTTTGGCAAAACATTTCCAGTGCTTTCAATGTTTCCTTTGAGGTCCCAGGACTGAAAACATTTCCTCCCCACCCCCCTGGAGCAACCAAGTAGAGAAGAAAAGTTGGTGAAATATTTCACTATATGACTATTAACTTTTTTTTTTTTTTTTACCAAATAGATATGGAATGTCTTACGTTTTATGATACAATCAAGCTTATATTAAGTAGACAAAAACATCCAGAGAAGTTAAAAATTTAACAGTGAAATATCTTTTAGAGAACGCTTTTCCATGAAATGAAAGTTTGTGACATTGTAGGAGTAATTGGTTACAGGCAGTTGTCAAAATCTGTGGTCTTTTTCTAAATAATGTTCTAATTCTCTTCAAAGAATTACAACAGAAGTGTAATCTATCATTTTTATTTTTTTTTTATTTTAATACTTGCCATTACAAGGCTGTTTGTCTTGGAGCTTGAAATAAAGGACCATTAATTTTGACCATGTTAATATTATGATAAAGTAAAAGAATTTATGGCAGTCACCCACAAAGCCTCTCTTATATATTGTTGCAAGCAGCAAAATTTTCTGGTGTGGAAAAAACATGACATCAAAAAATGGCGCAACCATGCATTACAAGAGAAGAAAGAGATGTTATCTGAATCTCCCAAACTTTTCTTCCAGTGCTGGAAGAAAACATAAACATATGCTTCCAGTAAACATAACATACCGTGTCTTAATTTTGTAGAACAGCTCTTTCAAAACATAGTTATCCATTGGGGATTTTTTTATATATAGCCTATAATTTGATTTCTGTTATATGTTCAACTTTTTTGCTGTTAGATGCAGGAATTTCTAAAAGCCATATTCAAAGCTGTCCAGGAAAACTAATTTGAAATATGGTATAGATTCGTAAAGAAAAAATTGTTTCTACTATTACATCAAGAATATTAGCTATTATTCCAATTATATTAACTTACATAAGATCTCAGGATATTGAAAAGATTTTCAAGATAAAGTTCAAATCTGTGGTACAACTCCACTTTACTAACATGTAAATATGTGGTTGTGATTCAGAGAGGTTATAAACTGCTGTGATTGCTCTTAAGTACGGAGAAAGTGTTTTCTGAAAGCATTTAGAAGAATAATTTTTTTATTTTTCTTTTAAGGTTGGGATTGTTTCATATGTATTTATATATATTTATATTATATATTCGTTACATCTTAAAAGATTGACTTGTGATGTGAAATGGAAAAATGGAGAATTAAATGTTGATGTTAAAAACTGCCTAGGGGATTTGGAGACACATTTTTAAAGGCATTTAGGTAGCCAGGGATGAAGACAATAAGAAATGTTTCAGCAGTTTATGTATTTTTTTAAAAAAATCTCAAAAAGCGTTCCTGCTTTGCAAACCCCATATATTTTTAAATTTCTTTACTATAATTCTGTGCAATCATGAAATTCACAGGAGGAATTTAAAAACTATGGGAACTGCATGTGTGCGCCCCTTAAAAGTTGTGAAAATTGGAGCTTTGAATTTTATTGCAGGGTATCATTAGGATGGCTCAATGCAAATAATTTAAAGTAAATAGTCTTCAATTTGAAATAGTTTTAAAAGTGCTCTTTTAACACAGTTATAGTACATGACAGGTTTTCAATAACTGAATATACAGATCATTAGACCTGGTTTTATCAGAGTGGTTTTCGAGGTTTTTTTAGAGAAAACAGGTTTTCCTGTAGATTTGAAATTTTCATGAGAGGCTGAAATTTTGACAAAGATTTATCTCTCATTGATAACATTTGGGAAAACAGATGTGAAAAAACCAGAAAGATTAGAATGAAAATGTTGCTTTTTTCCCATGTTAGGAATTCAAGAATATTTAGTGTATTTTTAAAAGAATTAGCTTTGACATCTTTAGTCTTTCACAAAGTAAATAAATCCATTCCTTGGCTTTTAAAATTTTAGCAACTTCCATCTAGTTCAATATTCTGAAAGTAACGTGATAATGGGTTACCTAAATGTTATTATATACATACACTCATAGCTGAGATGAACCCCCCTCAGCAGTGTTACATGAGTTTGTTCATCACTAGTCTGAGAGTAGCAAACTCATGATATAAGTCTTTATATTGCCTTTTTTTTAAAAAAATTAAGCGTGATGCTGAACTACACTTAGATTCGTCATTATATTAACATATTTCCATCCCGGTAAAACTGAGCATGATCTATTTGCTGCCTAAAACCAACAACGATCAGGAGATATTTGACAATTCATTGTCCTAGAGGCCCTTCCACTCACTTGGATCGTAGTTTCTTTTTCCATAGAGATTCCTAAATATGTAAAACTTCCATATGATGAGAAGGATGTTTCTGACTGATGTAATGATCTGCTGCACTTAGCAGCTATAAAGCCCCAAAGCTCAAAATAATCTGCCAACAGAAAGCAACTGAAAATCAGTTGTGTCAGTCTTTGACCCTTCATTTTTTCTTGCACCTCAAGATTAAAGAGACTTGAAGCCTGTGGGTCTCCACAAATACTCTTTTGACTTTTAGAAACATTCACAGAATGCCTGCATGTGTTATATCACCTGTCGACTCTGATGTCTCATCAGTTGCGACAGCAATTTAACCACAGTACCTACAGCGTTGTCTGCAGTGCTGCTTCTAAGAACTGCTGGCATTGCAGGGGCATTTGAAACACAAGGCAGTGTGTGACAAACCAATTCACCTGCCACAGATGGTGAAAGCTTTTTCTAGCATAAGCAAAGAAGCTGTGAAAAAGCAGCAGTAAGCTGCCATGTATGCGTGAAGCATGGGACTGCATCTTTCAGAAAAAAGCTTAAAGGTCTAAATTGTATAAATCTAAACTGCCTTGAAGCATGTTTCAGTTGTTTTCAGCAGAATTCTCAAAAGGAGAATACCCTGGGTCTTCACAGCACAACAAATATTTGCTGTACCCAAAAAAACCATACTAAAACATAAAAAGAAATTTTAAAAATGTGCTATGAATAATTTGAAAGAAAAAGAAACCACCTCCATTGATCAATTTTCTGCAAATAAACTCTTTCTAAACTATTTCTGTTGGCTACATAGATTTAGCTTAGAGGTTGCAACATTACATTGGTATCTCTTCAGTTAAAAATACAGTTTTCTTTTTAGTCCTACCAGTTTTTTTCTTAAATAGTGTCACCAGTTTTATAGCACATCAAGTATGGTTAAGTCTTCAAACATTTCTAGCACTTCCTGTTTAGCGTTGTCAATGTAGGTCAATGCGATCCCACCGGTGATTCATGACACAATTCCATCTGTCTCACTACTCAGATTCAAAGGGAGATAAAAAAAGAAAAAAGAGGGCACATAAAATCCAGAAATCAAGTGTTCCTTTCCACAGAGAGAAGCTAGCAGCTAGCAGTACACACACCAAAAAAAAATTTAAAAAGAGGGTGGTCCCAGTTGTCCACAGTCCAGTTGTCCCTAGTTCTTCCAGTTATCTCATAGTGTAGCAGCTGTTGTCATAGCAGCACAGTCAATGATGGAAATCCAAAAACTGGTGACTGGTTCCTGCTGCTGAAAAGACCATCCTGTTCTTGCCAGTCAAGATCAGCAGCTTTTTAACCACTTGTTTTAATAAACAACTGATTCATAGCTGTTGATTATCTGAGATCTCTGATCCAAGCAGTACCTTTTTTAAATATCCATTCCTTTTTATTCTCTAGGTCACCATTTCTTTTAGACAAATAGTACAAAAACTTGAAATGCCCATCTCATTATTCAGCCTGTCTTGCCATTTTAATCAAGGTGGAATCTGTACTTGATATAAAGTTATACAAATCTTTACCTTTAAAAATTTTATAACTGAACTAAAAATGTGAAGTGACATATTTATATCTGATCCAAACAAAATAGCTTTTATTCCTAGGAAAAAAAAATCCAACAAGTAACATTCCATATCAAATAGAGGCATTTTTTCCTTCAGCACCAAAAAATTTCAGTTCAATTTCCTCCTCTGTAATGGAAAGAAAAAAAAAAAGATATGGAAAGCAAGTGCCAAAGGCAACTCTCTTAACTTTTGACATAAGCATCAGACAGAAAAGCTGAGGCAGTTCCAAGCCCGTTTCAGGTACCTTGACAATCTAATATGTTTAGATTCCAAGTCAAACTGTATATTTTCCTAGCGGTAGTTAAGAATAGACTCTAAAGGGATAAAGTGACCAACACACACAAGTGTTTTTCTCTGTAAGAAATATTTAAGAGTTCATATACACTTCAGCAGTGCCAACAAGAAGGACAGAGAACAGGTGAAGATAATCCATCCCTGAGTTATTCTAGGACATAGGACAAGTTGTGTTGAGTGCTTTCATCAGATTCAGCATTTCCTAGCAGAAAAGTGGTCCCGTACATAAAGTTTTCTACCTGCACAACAAGTACTTAACAAGGGGAGGCATGACATAGTCTCTTCATTGTCTTCATCTTTCCAGGCAATTTCAGAGAGGACCAATACGTGCTATCCCATACATTTGCACATTCAGAGTCTTAGTGATTTGCTATGTTTTGTCCTCTGCTCCTGTGGCTATACAAACTGCGCCCAATAAAATACATATCCATACCTGACTTCCCTTTTTTTGAAGAGAATTATAAACTGTATATTCCCTCTGCATAGAAGTCATGCTGTATAGAGTATGTGTACTTTGCAGAATGGAACAGATATTTTAATGTTAATCCACTAGTATCTAAGCTAACTCCTCATAAAATTAAGAGGATCAGACTGTAAAATGTTTGTTGTTGGTAAAATCAAGTAGGACTGCCTCTGTAACTAAATTGCATGCAGAAGCTGCTTTACAAAATCTGCTGCTGGAGTGTACAATAGGTCTCTCAGTATCCATGTTACTTTCTAGCTTGCCTAGATGAACACATAATTTCCTTGAAAATGGTCATCGTGCTGTGCAAATAGAAAGGTGGGTGGCTACAGCTAATAATAAAGTCTCCACTGAAAATGTGGCCTGTGCTGTACCAGGCTACGTTTGCAGAAGGGGACGACTGAACTCTAATCTTACACTTCACTTCTGTTTTACTTCCCAGATAACTTTCCATTTCAGTCATAAATTGTGTATTCACCATATCCTTTAATCTTCTTAACCTAAGTCCAGTCAAAATAAGCAGATTTTTAATTAAGAAAGCTGCAAGCAACCCAATCATCTCTAGCTGGAGAAAGAAAAGCAAATGATGGTTGTGTGGGTATAATAATGTGCTGTGATCAAGGCTGAATCATAGCTGAAACCCGAAGCTGATTGTCCCACTGTGGGTTGAACGAAATGTGAAAAAATAATTTAATGCATGCAAAACCTTTACACAGATTCCTAAGTGAATTACAAAAACTAAGGTAGTTGCCTTAAAAATAAATTATATTTCAGTGCTTCCACATGCGTATTAATCTGTATCTCTGGAACTTTTATCTTACTATGGAGGGAAAAATAAAGCAAAATATAGAATTCTGAACAATTCATGGTTTTATTTGGGCCTGAAAAAAGCCTGCTTTTTTTTTTAGTATGCATGACATATTTTTGTAAATATACAGAAAATTTTAGCTCACTATTCATTATTAGTTTTATTTCAGGAGTGCCTGATGGGCAACATTCCTGGGACATATAATACTAGATGTGGCACATAAAATGAGGAAAAAAAGCTCCTTCCCAGAGGCCTTTTTCCTTAAAATGAATAACAAAGAAAAGGCTAGGAAGACTGTTAGAATACAGAGGCACATTTCTCTTTTTTTTTTCCTGATTTTCTCCTATTTTGTTTTATTTCTCTTTAAGCATGATTATACTATATTTTTCATGTTGCAACTTATCTGTTTATTTATCTAGAGTGCACCATCAGGAGGATCCTGAGGGGTGAGCATTGGGGGAGCAGTAAATACAGCCCTATTCAGTAAACAAGTCTTTATAAAATTGAAGGTTAAACCTGTTGACATTGACATTGACATCATTTGGAGTTTGCCATTACCTTTAGCAATTCCAAGATGCTCCTGAAGCATCATACAGGTGGGTTTATTCAGTGATTTGATCCCAGAACATGATAACACAATCTAGATGACTGAAGTTCACGTAGTTTACCTCTCTGATATTATGATGAAGCTTTGTGGGTACATTGACTTTGGATCTAAACATGGAGGGTTGCTCAGAAACTCTCACAGAATATGTATCTGATATACTTATGAACACATTGTTCACTTCAAAGAGAAACTGTAAGTTGAAAGCTTTGCTTTAAGCACTGTATTTATATTGAACCGTATGCTACTTCTGAACAGATTGTCACATCCAATGTTTGAAAGCTGAAACAGCATATGGCAGAGGTATTGGAGGTATTAATGTTGCCTAATGATTTAAATTTGCTTTTATATTTAGGAATGTTAATTTGACCCACACAAACATTCTCAAGTATATCATACTGTTTTTTTCCTCTTCTAATTTCTATTATTTATTGAGCTTTTTTATAACTTGTCTTGCTGATTTACATTTCATAAATGAATATTATTCTTCCAGCAGTGCAATGCAAAACCTACTACACAGATAGGAGCTAGAACTAGTAAACCCTGTCTGCAGTGACTTCCTGATCCCCAAAACAAAGCTATGAATGCCATCTGAGAAATCTGCACAAGAGTCTCTCACAGTGGAGACACCTCCAGTCAGGATCTCTTCACAGCAGCAAACAACATAGTGCTACAGCATAACTATCTACATACAAAAATCTCATTGGTGTTTATCCAATAGCTATTAAGATTAAAAAAATACATTATTACTTCTGTTTTATTCTAGAAGCCTAGTAAAGCTTATATTCTTTGACTAGCCTATACCTGAATGATTTGCATCAAAAGAGAAGAATGAAGGCCAAAATCAAGTCCAGGAGAGACTGTCAAATTTTTTTTAGCCACCTTCCTGACAAACTGATTGTCATTTCCTAAGATCTTATATATTAGAAAGTAATATAATGTTTAAAAAATCCATAGGTTACTGAATCTTTAGTTATTTTACTGTCTCTCCAAAGATAAGAAAAGTGGAATCGGGGTAGGGAGAGCATCACTAGAAAGCTTTTGGGCAACTTGTGAGAGTGGGAAGGAAGTATGATTTCATTAAAACTCATTAAACATTCTTATAAATATCTCTTAAAATTTTTCTTTGTTCTCTTTGTGTAAACTTTATAATTACTTTTAAGAGTAAATTAGCTTCTGGTGTTTAGTAAATATTCTTTCAAACATATATAAAGTATATTGCTTAGGAAAAGGTCATTCTGTTTATTTGAGAGGCTGTGAAATGCACCATTTTTCAGATAGAGTAAGATTACCTTTGCCTTTAAATACTAATGAGCTAAATTTCTATCTGAAAAGAGATCATTGAAATTCTAAAATCCTGTTGGGACTCAAGTACAACATAACTCTTGGGTATCTGAAATATAGATGAAACTCTAGATTGTCAAAAAAGGCAAAATGGAACAAATGTAAAATTTTTTCAGTGGAAGATGTGTTTTGCATTGGGAGCATAGTTCCAAGGGCATCCCAAATGGACCCCAGATGATCTGTTAAGCAACTGAATCCTTTTGCTTTCAGTGCTGGGGAGAGAAGCTTCCTGCTGTTCTGCCTTGCCTGCTAAAGCCTGCTGGCTCCAGGATCAAATCAAGACACTTATGCCTTTATCTTTTTCAGGAGCGCATTTCATCAAGTAGATATCCTAAGAATAACCATATGTTAAGAAATGCAGGAAATCCACACGTCCTGTCAGGATAGACTCAAAGTTTTTAGAAGTTCTCCTTATTCAAGACAGTAGATTTCCGAAGTGCCGACTCAGGCATCTAGGATAGACTTCACTGGTGCATGGAAAATCACAGCTCTAGTCTTCCTGAAACCTTTAGTTTCTCATTCTTTCTATGTCTCCAGAAGCCTTTTCAGCACTTTTGGAAGTCCTGAATAAGATACTGGCAATTGAAAGTCTCACATTTTATGCAAGCAATATAGAGATAATATAAGGGTACCACTACTAACATAAAGATACAACAATAGGATTTTATTCAGAAGTATTTTTACCCCTTCTCTTCTCAGCTTCCAAGTGAAGTGACTTCAGTGGTATGTGGAGAAATGGACAGCATAACACTGAAAGCTCAAAAAAAAAAAAAAAAAAGGAAAAGTAACCCATCCTGCATTTAAGCATAACATGAGGCTTTCTGCGGCTACTGAGGTTAGATTCAGGAAAATAAAGCTGTTGTCCTCTAGTACACCTTATTCCTGTAAAATGTAGAACACTGACTACACAGGAGCTGCATCTGCTCAATGTCTTTCAGATGCTGAGTCCTTAAGTTTGCTGACAGCAGAAGAAAGGAATGATTTTAAGCCAAACAGCTTGTAAACCTCTATTGTGGAGCACTTTATCAGTAATAGTAGTCTGGTGCAGCAGGGAAGGTCACAGGACAAAGCTACATCACTTCAGAACTGGAGCCCCTCATATCTTCTGTTTTTCTGGGGTACTAAAGATGTAAACAAAAGTACTGCATGGGAAGAGGAATAACTTTTTAATTAAATGGAACACTATATTCAAAAATATAGAAAACAGTCATCCTGTCTTTTGGTGTCTCCTCTGGAGTGTGTTTAACAGAGCTGCTTGGTATGAAATTCCTTAAGGGAAAGTCTTTGCAGCACATGTTCCCAAGAGAGGAAAAGGGACTGTGGAAATATTCAAATACTTCTGAAATTATTTGGGGTTTGTATATACTCTCTTTAAAGGCACAAAGCTTAAATTTCTGTGTTCTTCCTTATTTCCATGCTAAACTTCATATTGTTTTCTGGGCAGACAGGATAACCATGAGTACTATTGAGTACATGTCAGAACATCTAAGGGCTGCTTTATTATTTTTAAGGGAAGGACAAAATGAGATTTTTGCTAAAATGTAGGAAATTAAATAAATTAAATGAAAATGAAAACAAATAACTTCTAGTTAATGGAGGCAGATTATAAATCTCCTGTAAAAACATAATTTATGTTTCTTTTTCCTGTGGTTTGACATGACATCAATAACAAATGATTTAGCATGTAATGCCTTTAACTTGCCTTGAAAACACTACAATCACAGGACAAAGAAAAACAGTAATTTCATGGGTTATAATTTCAGGAATATAAAAGATATTGCTTCAAAAGAGCTCACAGCATTGAATTTTCTTAAATTAGCTGCGATGGCTGTATAAAAGATGAGAACTTCTACATGTAAATCTAACCTCAGTGAGGGTTCTTAACATGCTGTAAAGCCACAGAACTTCAGGTAAATGGTCTGAAATTTTGGCTTGCTGGACCAGAGATTTCTAGCATGGTTATGTTTCTTCCATTTATTCTGTATAGTAATACAAGGTAAACATCCAAGAATGGCCTGCAATTAACACCTGCTGTGATCTCTCAAATTTCACAAACTAAACAGACTTGAGCCATGACAGTACTTGGAAGATCTATGTGCTTTGTTATAGATGGCTGATGAGTAAGAAAGCAATTCCATTTAAAGGCTAGTCTGTCTTTGCTTTCCATGTGTGTGAACAAAGGTGTTGTGGTCTTCTCAAAACGCGTTTAACAAAGATGTCAAATCTGCCTGCCTTAAAAAAAAAAAATTACTTAAATTTCAAATTATATGAAATCGTGAAAAATTACATAGAGCTACAATGAGAGGGTTTGAAAAACAATATATTTGGGGTAATTATGTAGCCTAGGAACTCCTAGAAAAGATTGAAATAGCTACTTTATAGCCTTGTAATTATTAAAATTTGGTCATGTGAAGCTGGAAAGGTGAATTTATGATAGAAATAATTTTCCTATCACACATACCCTCTCCCACAAGCCACTAGGAATTCTTGGTAGAAACTATAAACTGTAAGATTATTTCCATGAATTGGGGTTATTTGAGCATGGTTGTGTTTCTTGATATCTCATAAGTTGAACTTACAGTTAACTTGAAAGCTATTTTTCTTTTCCAAGAAACTCAATTAGAGCCCAATCCAAAGATGTGTGGGCCTAATCGCAGAAATTCTTTGCACCTGCTGTCTTCTTCTATAGAACAGTAGAAAATTTACTAGGAAGGATGATTGTTGCTAAGTAAACTATCTGTGTGGTATGAATTCTCAATTCTTGCCCACACAGTAAAGCTAAGTGAATTACAGTAATCAAAGGGAAATAGATTTTTCCTTCATAGTTTGCTATTATGTCCCGAGACTGATAGTTTACCAGCCACCTGTGCTCCCAAGTACTATGGGCAATTTTCTGTGATTTAAAGCAGGATGCAACTGGGAAAATGGAAAGGTTTTGCAGTAAATTTTACCACGAAAAAATGCTGTCTTTGAGTACTATAGTAAAAAGTAAAAATACACTGTGCTTTTTATAGATGCATTAATTGAATTATGTAGATAATCAAAGAAACAAAACCTTTATAGGCAATGCTATTATAATTGACATAAGGAAAGAATAGAAATACATCTGGTTTTCAAAATTTGGAGCTCTCTGTGTTCTGCAATGAAATGCCTTCAGCATTTTACGTAAAGTAAACAGCTGTGTAACATAGTTTCTAGGGTGAATTTCCAATTCCCAGAGCCAAAATCTAGCACTGCTCAGCAACTGGGTTAGCAATATAAACCCATCTGTAGGTTAAGGTTGTAATGTATATTAGCTGAGAGTCTAAAAACTAGTGTTGTGAACATATTCTTTACCATTCTTGATTGCTTGACTACCCATACATATACAGATAAAACTAATCTCTTCCCGTACAGTTGCACTAGCATAGTGCTATACTTTATTGTTTGTTTCAGAGCTCAGTAGTAGGGATTTTGATTAACTCTTGTTTTGTGATAACACAGAGATAAAGGTTTTATCCAAGCCTATTTTACATCCAGAGAGCTTAGGGAGTTGAAGATCTCATCTAACTGTAGCTGTACAGAAATACACTTAAGTATATTAGTTACTTAAGAATTTTATTATTTGTATTGCTATCGTTACTACTGTGATTTGTATTTCAGTAATGCCTAAATTGATCAAGAATTCATTCAAACAAAAAAAAACCCCTATGTTTATGCTCAGAATTTTTTGAAATGTTTTGATTAGTTGTTGGGGGGAAAAAAATAAAATTACAGACAAGCTACCATTACTTTATCTATTTATATACATATCTATAATGTAATAGTATATCTATTACAGTGTAGTGCTGCACAGGCAAAAACCTACTGTTGCAGATTTAGACCTATGATTAGAAATCATTTTATAATTTATGAAACCAAATACAATTTGATACAAATATTAAACCACAAATTTTGATGTGTGAAATTCTTCAAAACTTTCAAAAAATCAGAAAAATTATCTCCTCTTCCCTTTTGTCTGTTCGTGTAGTGCATGTATTAGTAATCCCAGCAATGTTCTAATCCAAATGCCAGAAGTTATTGAAAAATTACAAAGAAATTTTTTCTGTGCTACTTCTGTCTCCTGTAATAGAAAATGCTAAAAGGCTGCAGGCAAATCTGTTTTATAGACATTTTCAGTTCAGTATTACATGTAGAGTAAGATGACTCATAGCTTTGGAATTCACAGCAAAAAAATCACCAACATGGAACAACAGGATTGTTAGGAAGAGGTAGCAGTAAATAAAAGAGAAATATGAACAAAACAAAATATAAAAGGAGTGTGTGGTTCCCAAGAAAGTAATAACAGAAGGAAAATTTTTCTCTTATTTCTTCTTTTCAAAAAATTATTTATAATAAGAAAACTATTGATACAGTCATAAAAGTTAAATTAACTTAATAAATTAAAGTAAAAAGTTAATAAGTAATAAATTAAGTAATAAATTAAATTAATAAAGTAATAAACAAAAGTAGTAAGTTTAAGTTAAATGCTTTGCACAAGTACAGATAGATATCTTCATCAATGACATAGCCATTGGGATCGAGTGCACCCTCAGCTGGGCTGTATCAAAAGGAATATGGTCAGCAGGTTGAGGGAAGGGATTGTGCCCCCTCTACTCTTCTCTGGTGAGACCCCACCTGGAGTACTCTGTCCAGCCCTGGAGTCTTCAGCACAGGAAAGACATAGATCTGTTGGACTGGGTCCAGAGGAGGGCCACAAAAATGATCAGAGGGATAGAATACCTCTCCTGTGATGTTGAGAAATCAGGCTCTAGAGTCACTGTAAGGGATGAAAACCATTATGAACACAAAGAGCATAAATAATTTGCAGAAAGAACAAGTAAAAGTGTGGAAATGAGGGAATGAATGTCCCTCATATATATGCCCCTACTATAATGATAAGACACTTAAAAATCTTCTCCCAACTTTCACCTTAGCATGCCTTGTTTCTAAATGTAGCACCAAAACAGAAGTAATGATGCTGAAGACTGAACACTGGATGATATCAGGGTGAAGTGATCCATCAAATGAGTCTTAACTCTGATTAACAATTATAGTCTGCAGAGAAAAACTCTAATTGCCTACTTGATTAAAAGCTGCTGTCAAGTAGGTTCAAGTTCAAAGTTAAGTTTTCCCTTAAAAAAGTAGACACTGAAAAGGACTCTGGAGTTGAACGGTAGTAGTTCAGGAGTACTCTTTGAATAAGAGCAAAAGAGATTGATCTTATTTCATTAAGAATTTCACAAGTGTATCATGCTTTTTGTTTCATTTCAGTTCAGCTTCTTTCTCCAAGTTAAATTCTTTTTCTACATTTTCAACTTCATTTCCCTTGCAAAGAAAGTACATTCTGAAATTCTCAGAGTAAGATGTAATGAAAATCAAAGGAGGAAGAAATTAGGAGATGGATGAGGAACAGAAAACAGGAAAAGATGTGGGGACCTCACAAGGTTTGTTACTGGGTGACAAGTAACCTGTGACTCATCAGAGTAAAAATAGCTTCTGCTAAATTGGAATTTAAGTTAACCATACTAATCACTAGACTATGACTCCAAACATGGTCATAGTGTGTTATATCAATGATTTCTAAAAGCGCTTGATGGTCTTGTTTTGGGTATGTGCTAATGGGGAGTTTTTTGTGTCACACGGAACAAAAATTACTTAAACTAAAAAAAGTCCACTAGAGACATGGTCTGTGAGTCAAACTGAAATTTGTTCAACAACTGATGACCTTGTTCATTACTTCTTTTGAGTTGTTGGATAGAGACCTCACAGTGTAGATGGTTTAAATGATCAATTGCACCTTCCTACACCACTTCACTACTAAGTGAGAGATTAAGTTTAATTATCTATAGTATTGGCTTAACTTGATGTCGTGGTTTTGACCAGATTGACCAATCAGAATGACAGATGGCCCCTCCCTCCCCTCACTAAGGAAAAGAGAGGAGAGGAAGAGATAGAAGAGATTTATGAGTTTAGAAAAAACTAAACTACTTTAATGAAAATATTAATAAATAATGAAATAATAAATAATAATAAAAAAAGAAAAAAAAAAGTAAAAAAAAAAGTATATAATATATACAAAACTGTATCAAGCTCCCAGGATGATGATCACGTCACCAGCAGGCACAGGGGAAAGTCCCAGGCTGGACTTGGTGATGGACAGAAGCTGGATTCCGGATCTGGAGTCAGGAATGTTCAGATTGGGATCAAAGGCAGACGAACAGACACGGTCCTCTTCAGACATCGGCCATTGAAGAAAGAGAGTTGACCCTTTGATCCCTCAGCTTTTATGCTGAGCGTGATGCAGATGGGATGGAATACCCTGTTGGTCAGTTTTGGGTCACCTGTCCTGTCCGCTCCTCCCTACAGGTGTGACCCCTCTACGTTTTTCCACTTCCGACCCTCCAATGGGGCAAATAATGAAGTTAGCTGACCTTGGTTGTTATAGCAATAAGTATAAGCAAGGGCGTCTCTGCATGCCATTCCTTGGTATAATCAGGTCTTATCACTGTGAGAGTGAAGAGTTTCTGAACAATATGCTGTTAATTTCAGAGTTTAATTAGTTAGAAGAGGCCCAGCTAAAAAGGAAAAATTACTGAACAGAAAATTAGTTCTGTTTTACCTCAAACCAGGACACTTGAACAAATTTTGTATTGATACAGACAGGTAGAGCTTACACAATTAATTACAATGTCTAACTTGTAAGACAGTAACTTCAGTTTACGGTTAGTTAAGAAGCCTAAAACCAGTGGATTCTTTACTTAGCATGTGTGTAAAACTTAACATGTCTTTGTTTTGCTTTTTTCCGGTTTCGTCAGATCATAAACTGGTACAGATCCTCACTAAGTGAGTCAATGAGAATTACTTCACAGAAACAATGAATAGAAATATTTTCTTTTTAAATTTGGAAGTGCAATATCATCATGTTAACGTAAGACAAAGATACTGCAAATAAGCAAAGATCTGAAAAGAGGATCATTCAAATCTGGTCAGAAAAAATAAATTAAAAATATAGAAATCCCACACTCTTACTGCCAGTTATCCAAAGGAAGATTTGTTTGATAACAAGTATTGTCTTTATTCGGTCTTTTAAAGAATTCAGTATGAGAAATAAAACACCTAACACATTCAAATACCTTATCTTTGGAACTTCTGAAATAGCTTCAGGCATCTCTTATTGCCTGAAGGTAATGCTTAAGTCATGAGGGGCAAAAGACATTTTCCTTTGTAAAAGGCTACGGCTGGAAATTTTAATATTTCACCTTCCAAAGGCCTAATCAAAAATCCATTAAAATAAATAGATTAATTCTCATTAACTCTGGTGATCTCTGAAACAGATCCCCAGCAGTGCCTCACAAAAATTACCTGATTTACAAATAAAATACAGCTTTGTGCCTATTCAGTCCACATATTCCTTCTTCAAGGTGGCAGGCGCATTGTGAACCTTTGCCAGCCTCATCTGTTTTTCTAGCAGTCTCACTGAACTTCAGCCCTACTTCCTGTGTGGAAATGTTATGGGGACAAATGCTTCCTTCTCCGGCTAATGCATCAGTGTTTAAAAAGTTATAATTAATCCTTAAAGCTCATATCTTTTCAAGACTTAGTATCTTTGACACAATAACAAGCTTGAGTTAAATAACCATGTAGATGGAGAAATATCAGTGTTTAAACAGATGTCAGCAATTTCTTAGGAAATGGAACTGGTGTTACAGATGGTGATGACTGAAGAGTTTAAAAATAGCTCTGTTGCAGTAACAAAAAGTGGCATGTGAGAAAAAATAGATTGTACTAGAGCAAAAGAAACTTGAAAACTAAGGTTAGGAAATTAGAAACAAGAGTTACACCCCACACTCCAAAACTCTTTTCTAAGTTCAGAATTGGAAGCTGATTAGCTAACATTCAATTTTTTTTCCCAGAAAGATGTAACTTTTACAAGGCAGAATTTTATATAGCCATTCTACCCAGGCACAAGCATCCCAAAACAAACCTCAGTAGACTGCTCATGTGAACTTTTTTAGGAATTGGTGTATTCTTACAGAACTAAAGTTTTGATGGGTTCTCCGAGAGTTGAAGCAAGCCCAAATCAGTATATTTTGCCCTGTTTGTAACTACTACAGTCCTAGCCCCATTTACTATTTTTACCAAAAGAAAAAATTAGAAAAGAGGAAAAATGGAACTGTTTCTTGAGGCTGTTTCTTACTGATTTCATCATTCTTTTAATACTTGATTCCTATGACTGACTCCAATTGCCGGTTTCATAGGCAACATGCATTAAAGCATAGACCTTTCCAGTTTCATTTTGCTCAACATATCAGATAAATGGCAACACATGCCAGTGATATGTGGAAACAAAGGAAATGTGCCCCACACACAGGCCCAGGGGACCAGATACCTATGAGGGAGCACATCCTTCACCTATAGCGCGGAGTTGTACCTTCTCTGTCGGATGTCCCTGATGAGCAGTGGCTGTCACATGAGGTCATACAGCAAGATACCATGTCCTACCACGACACAACACAAATGCACAAGAAATGTGAGGGGTTACCTGTTGGGAAGTAAAAACAAGTCTATTGAGAAATGCGCAGTGAGGGTGCCAGCAGGCTGCTAGGACACACCAAGAAGCTGTAGACAGTTATAGGGCTGTCTCTGAGAAGTGAGTCTGAAATTCTCAGTTTGGGGTGGCCAACTACAAGGTTTGATTTGGACAAAATTCTAAACTCTATTCATTTAATGTTTCACTGTGTAGCTCAGTGCTAGTTTCCAAATCTTTCAGGGACTGTTTCTTTTGTTTTCTTTGTTATGAGTTTATAAAAAAAAAAAAAAAAAGTACATGATTAATTTCAGAACTGAACTATGAATTCCTACGTAACTGAGATCCAGCCTAGGGAATGAAGTCCCAGTGGAGACTACCCACCAGCTCTTTGTACAGTCACACCAAGTCTGTTGTACCCATATCTGGTCCATTATTTTGATTATGATTAAAAGTTGTAAAAAAACCTGTTGGGTTTCCATGAAGGGTAATAAGCTTTCCTAACCTTTGACTCATTTCTTCTCTTGTGCAAAAACATTTTGTGTGCTAAGAGCTGGCAATAAGATCTTAGTCAACCCTTGTCGGCAACTGGATTTTAAATGTTTTTTTAGCACTTGAAGTACATGGTTAGAGACCAATTTCCTACCAACTTTGAATACAAAAATAATTCCTTGAAGTTAACAGATTTAAAGAACTATTTTCCAAAATATCCATCAACTGATTTATAATTATTGATAGAGTGAATGTGTCGGAAAGTCCCTTGCTTAGAGAAGAGAGAAAAAAAATATAGTAATTTTTTTCTGACAATGGATTATTTCACCTTAAGATTCATATGAACTCTATTTTCATTTCTTTTTGGATAAGTCATCTCAGCTTTGTTGATCACAAGAGCTGAATGACTAAAATAGGTGTATAATGTAACAGCTTTAAGACTTCTGCCGCTGGACAACTTTACATTATTTCATCCCAACTGAGATTTCAAGCATCACAATAATGCAAAATTTTTGACAGGATGCCATCTCTATGCAGGTGGTTTCAAGATACTGTTAACTTAGTTAACTCCTTAATACAATGAGCAGTTGATTCTGTAATGCTATAGAAATCAGAAACCTATAGGCGGTAATAAATTGAAAGCTTGTTATAGAAGCTTACTAGAAAAGGTAATGTTCACGTGATCTGCATTAGAACAGTGATGTTCTTACCGAGGTAACGCTGGGGCTTCTTTCATGTCCTAAGAAGCCAGAGTCTAGCATGAAAGTTGCAGAGTCCCTGAAGACCCCCATGGCAGGTAGTGAGGAGACCTTAAGTCATGCATTACACGTGTGCTCTGTGATGGTCTTGCTCTTGCAGTTCCTCTTGTCACACTTTCCTTAGAATATAACACAGACAATATTTTCACAGAAGATGTAAATAAAATCTCCTAGAGCATTATTGGTCTGGCTGGTCTATACCAGCTCTTGGATATTATTTTAGTACAAGTTGACTAGGTATTTCATGTATGTGTATGTGTCTATACATTCATATGCATGCACGTATGTGGTTTTTTCTTTGGTCATTTGCTTTTTTTGTAGGGAAGTTTGTGTATTTGTATATTGATAACAGAACACAGATCAGTGTTTTGTTCAACATTTGTTTGCTGTGAAGTAATGAAACTCGTCTGGGAAACAAACCTGAACATTTACATACATCTGGGTATAAATAACATGTTGCTACAAAACTGATTAATAATTGTATTTAGAAAGCTATAATTAGCTGTATTTACATTTTGGTGCCAGTGGGAAAGAAGAAAATGAATAGTTATCATTCCTTCATTGAGCTAATTTGAAAAATATGGTAACTGAACTCATGCTTTATGTACAGTATTTTTGCATGTTTTTATAGAATAAATAGCTGTTCCTTTTCCTTTTTATAATAATCAGGAGGATCACATGACATATCTGAAGACTCACTGCGAAACTGAAGCTGTTTCTCTGTATTGGCAATATCAGAAAACAAGCAGTTTGCATAGGAAATGGGTCAAGTGTGTTTCCTTCAGGAGGTATAGTGACTGGTAACTGCAGTTCATATTCAGAAGTAAATGAGAGATCTGGTAAATGTAATTCTAGTAGTCTAAACAACATGTGGGCTCCCAACTTTAAACAGTTTATCCTCATTGCAGTCATTTAGAATCTGACTAAACACTGAGGTGGCAAGATAATTCATACGTACTTGGGAAAAATACATACTTTTAAAAAAAAATAATAAAAAAATACAATAAAAAGGCACCTTTCGTAAGAAAAAGTCATATGAGAAGCTTTATTTTCATTGGGGTAGATGTTCCAAAATCATCAGATGTCCACGCAAATCCCAGAACAATGGATACTCAGTGAATCTCATGGCTTTATTTACAAATACTATTACAAATGGGAGTGGTCTTTCAATTGTTATTTAGGTACACCTCTGGTTTTTATAGCAGAAGAATATCTGCAAAGATCAAAGCTTAAAATCAATTGTCACTGCTTTTGTTGAAAAGATCACTTTTTGATTGTTAAAAAGAATCTAACATTTCAGGGCACAAACCTCAGCTGATCAGCCCAGCTCTAGTGATGAAGCACACTCAGGCCATACAGGTTTTTCAGGCTAAGTGAAAAAGAATAATCTCTAACATTAGCACAATATTCTGTATCAAGAATTTTATGCTATGACAATACAGAATTATTTGTTTGGTTGAGGTTTTTATATTCAAATCAGTGTATCTCCAAACCCACTATCAAAAATATGCTGGAAAGTCCTATGGTAAGAATTATCAGAACCTGAACTCAGAGTTCAATATATCCTGGAATCTGTGTCAGTAAATATCCTGCGTAGTTAGTTTTATCTGCAAGAGGATTCAGTAAAAATATTCAGGGACCAGGTATGAAGCAGAGGAGTAATTTTGTACAATATATAATTAAGAAAATCTGGTTATCTAATATAGTTATAAAATGTATTAGGGAAGAATGAAGAATGGAGAGTTGTCTGCCAAAATTCACTCAAAGTTAATGCATTTCAGATATACTTAAAAACCTTTATATTTACTTTTCTTGAGCAGTCTTGTGATGAACTTTGCTACCTCAACAATGGGAGAAAAACAATTTCCAGAGCTGTGGATGTTTGGGAATGTAATTTTAAAGGTACATCCAAAGTAATCATGCCAGAATCTTTTGTGCATTCAGCCAGTGAGGAAACAGAAGCAATATCACATTGTATAAATTACATGACAGTGGTATAAAGTCACACAAACAGGGATTTTATTCTGATCATAGACAAGCGTGGAAAACATTGCTGCCTCTAATTTACTGTCTCTTTGCTCTATCATGATAATCTAATGAAAATCTCCACCAGCATCTCCTGACCATCTTGTACACAACCTTTGGATGCACTTTAGCTAGGCAGCAGAGCAAATGTTATGCTTGAAGTATTACTACTGACAAAAAAAAAGCAAGTTCAGTAAGACTTACTAAATAAAAATTATTATGCCAATTTCTATATTCAAGAATAGGTAGGCAATATATGGGAAAAAAAAAGTCCTTTGCACAGCCACAAGATCACAGAATAGCCGAGACTGGAAGGGATACTTGGTGATCAACTAGTCCAATGCCTCTGTGAAAGCAGGAGCAACTAGAACAAGTTGCTTGGAGCTATGGCCAGTCAGGTTTTAAATATCTCCAGCATGGACACTCCACAACCTCTCTGGGAAGCCTGTTACAGTGTTTGATCACCTTCGTCATAAAACAGACTTTTCTTGTGTTCAGTTCAGGCGGCTTTCAATCCAATCTCGCTATGATACCTCAGCATCCAGTATGTACTTCATCAATTTGTCAATGGGGAAGTTATAGGAGCCATGTCAAAGGCCTTACTAAAGTCAAGGTAAAGAACATCCACTTCTCTTCCTCCATCCACTGAGCCAGTCACCTCACCGTAGAAGGCAATGAGGATGGTTAGACGTGATGTAGAAGATAAGAAAGAGTCCGTTTAATGAGCAAGAGCTTGAATTTACAGCATAGGTCACTTCTATTTCTGAGCTTAGATTACAATATACTAAAAGAGTGACATACTAATATGATTAAAGGAAAACCAAATGAAATCTTTATGTAAATACTATAAGGTACTTTTAAATAACTCAATGCTATTACACAAAGTGACAAGAGCAAACAAGAAGTCAGAACGCCTAAAGAAGGCCTTCAGAAAGTGAAATCTTACCTTTTTCCATTATATTATCTTATCCAATAAAAGATTTTATCTCTTCCAACAAACTTTGCCACTGAAGAACAAATAACTTTGTAACTAAGATGAATATTGCTATATTCTTCCCTAGTAAAGCCTATGTATTCTGTGAATTTGATAAATAACCTTGGCAAAAATTTCAAGATAGTTAAAAGATGGTTAAAACTTTGGCACCTATGGTGGAATGCAGTTTTAGAAAATTTATGAAAACCATCTGACTGTAACTGTATTGCTCTTCGTCTGTGGAATTGTGCTCCAGTTCCAGTACACTTATTAGTTAAATGCCCGTTTTGTCAAAATGATCACTGCCATTGGCAACACTGAATCCAAAATATGCTTGAGAGGTATCCAAATATTTAGATCTACAGATGGTACTTTGGTAGTTTCATTCTAATTAAAGAATAAGATTTGGCAGTAAAGCAATACGCAATATGGATGAGATATTAAACTTTGCAAAGTTTGCTGCATGTTCAGCAGCTAATTTTCATAAGAAGTGTTCTAAATATTGTGTTAAATGAGCCAAATTCACTCTTTCATTTGTGCTCAAACCTCCCATAAAGTCAATGGAATTTCTATGCAAACATCTGATAACAGAATTTTGACTTAAAGATTTTTTTTGTAGCAGCTACAGGAGAGTGAATGGCCATTCAGTGTGTTTATGGGAGTCCTGGCCAGTTGTTCTGCCTACCTGATGGATTCATTGACTAAGCTCCTGTTTCCTTCTCTCTCTACAGTGCCAGAAAAAAAAATTCAGTGAAGAATTATAAGATAGTAAGAGATATATGTTATGACAAAGGAAGGTGTAACAAAGGAAAATAATGCTAAAGATTAGAATTTTGTCTAGAAGAGTAAGAATTGTCTTTCAAAGAAGGGTTAAAAAAAAGGTTAACTGAGCTGAACATGAATATTGTGAAGTATACAACATAAACAAAACATTGTATTTTCTTACTTTTCAGGAAAAAAACCACCAACCCAAAACCCAGTCATTTAATTTCCAAAACACAGAACAAGAAGCAGATTAAGATAAACACAATATCCAAGATTTATAAACCCAAATTTTTAAGACTACCAAAAGGCTTCTGAGAAAAAAGAAATACATAATGCAGTTATAAAGGATACAATAGTGTTTCTGGATAGTATTTTAAAAGTATTTAAACACCGTGAAAGAAAATAGACATTAGGATCCTAAATTTCATCATTGCAGTAATTCTGAAAGATTTGATCTGTTTCTAATGTTTTTGTCTACCTTGGGTAAGATTTTATTTCACCAAAGAAATTTTAAAAAATGTTCTGTAATTTTCACAATTCTTATAATGACAGATAGCCAGCAGATTGCAGAGTTCTAGCATTAAATCATATAACTAGAACCAGAATATTCAGAGAATATCTTTTTTAATTGCAAATGTTTGTCCTGATACCACACAGGGTAGATTAAAAGTCTTCCAGTTAATGGAAAACTTGTGAACCCAATTTTAATACTTCCATATTTCTTTTGCACAATCAACCAAGGCAGGACTCATTTAAAAGTAATAGAGAGGAAACGAAACTTGCACCTTGACAAGGTAGAAGTATGATGTCAATACATGTCCATTAAACAATTCCCTTTCTTTAGAACTAAAGGATGTTTCAACTTTTTCCATATAACTGAAGGTTATTTCAATTATCTAAACACCTTACAGGAACTCTGCTGAATTATGTTGGGAAAATTTCTTTATGTCTAGATATCAACTGTATTTTTACATTACAAAAAAAAAAAAAAAGCTATGGGTTTTGCTTCCACCTAAACACTGAAAGTATTGAAACAATACTTTCACTAAGTATTTCACTAAGTATTGAAACAAGAAAGATAGTAAGAAAGAAATGGTGTGCTATAAAAAGGACAGGTGTAGTAACTCTCCCATCCTATGAAAGACGAAAAAAGTAATTTTTTCTAGAATGTTTTTGAGTTTTTACAGTGAAGAAAAACATAAGTTCCTGAAAAAAATTAATATGAATAAATTTAAGTAAATAATTCCATAGTAATGCTGCACATGTTTCTCCTGCTTCATGGTAGAAATCCTAAGTTTTAGTAGGAATATATTTTTTTTCCTGACTAAAACTTCACTCATTTTCTGAACTGATCACCAAAGCAAACCATTTTTTTATATCCTTTAGATTTCATTATACATTTCATTTTTATCTCCTTTCTCTACAAAGTCTCTGTGTAGTGTGTAAACATTTCCTTTTGCGGTCTGGCAATTACTTGAGGACTCAATGACAGCCTTGTTGCTATGAGCTACGTTTTTGTAGGATTACACTCTGAAATAAAACAGATCCGGATTAAGTGAAAATATAGAATAGTGTGCAAACAGGGCCTTCAACAGTGCAGAAAGCAGAACAGTCTTCTAAAGATCTATTATGTTAGTTTTGGGGTCACATTTTCAGAAAGACTGAATGTTCTAAAAGCTTTTAGTCCATTGAGATGTTTATTTAAAGATGTAAAAAGTTTCAAAAGAGTTTATTTTTCAAATCAAATGTTTAATTTACTTTAGCATAGTCAAGTATCAAAAGAAACTCAAATAAAACCAAATGACTGAATTTTAGGTTCAAGTAAAATAGAGATCAATGGAGTATATCTGGTAACACTTTAAGTTCTTTTAATACAGTAACAACATTATTCCATCTGGCAATAATCAACATTGGTGAATTGTAATGAATAAAAAATGCCAAATTCTATATTCAGGATAGGAAATTGAGGTGCTATTTATTTATTTATGTTATTTTCTAAAATATGTGCTTTTTACTGATGCCAATTTCTATTTGTTTATTGAATATTCTATTAATGTAAGGCAAAGGAAACACAGTTGAAAGGTAAAGAATATTTGCATAGATTTAGGTTGTTTTAGGTATTTCTTTCACAGCCTTTTCCCATCTTTTTATTGTCAACTGAAGAAGCAAGACTACATTTGCAATACTTAAAGCCAGATCACTAACATTCAACTGCTGCGCTTGCACTTACTGTCAAACACTGTTTGGAAAAGAGCTGTTTATGGTCTGTTTTTCATGTGAGGAAGCACTCCAGGCAAGCGGGAAAAAAAACAACAGCAGAGAAATAAAAACATAAATCATTTGTTATTTAATTAATTTGCTTAAGATTTAATTAATTTATTTAAGATTTAATTCATGTTACATTAATTCAGGTGGTTGAAAATAATCAATGAAAGCCATATTTTAAAATTGAGAAGAGGAGGTGATATTAGTGTCACCAAAACCAACAAAACCACAGAGGTTAATCTGTCTACAGAAATTACTGATTGTACGAGGTATGTCTACACAGACAGCATAAGTACTCCTAACATGCCTTGTTTCAATATGGAAAAGAGTATTTTTTTTACCTTTCAGGGTTCCAGGTTCCAGGGTGGAAGCTAACAGAGAGCCAGAGATAAAATACTCAAACTGCATGCCATAACTATGGTACTACTCCAAAACAAAATTCACTAGTCTCCCTGATATTCCTCATGAGGAAGGATGGATTAAATTATGAGATTGTGATTGTCATTAAGCTACCTTATTTTCATAATTGACACTATTGTTGGCTTCCCCTGAAGCTTGTTAGAGGAGCTAAATTTTAAGATTTTCATAAGACTTTGACTTGAAAGTGTTAATGAATTTCAGGAAATTCTGAACTCACTGGGAGCTGAAAACCATAAACTCCTATCTTGAAAAGAGGAGAAAATTTTCTTCATTTGCGGGAAGCATTCAAGTTGCTTCTGAGTATGAGCTAGTGATCCCAATGGCAGGTCCTTCTTGCAAAAGTGTGAAATGCTTGTATTAGAGAGACAGCCTTTCAGCTTCTTCTGCAAAAAGAAGCTAGCAGGTACAGGAGCAGCCTAGTTCTGAGTTTGGTAGGCCCTAGATACAAAGACACCTTGCAACTCACAAAGAGCTGCTTCAGCACCTGGCACTGGGAGGTCCAGTGAGCAAGATCTTGCTCCTGTAGGCAGCAGGTAGGCAGGTTAACTGCAGGATGATAACAGAGCTGGGCCACAGCTGGGTGTACCTGAGCCTTATTCTGAAAGGAAATCTGATCTTTAACCACCTAGAGACATTACTACGTAGACATTAAACACTGCAGGTGCAGCTACGCTACCAAATAAAATGAGCCCAGGACCACTCTTTGGCCCTTGTCTCCCCCGAAAGAGAGTGACCACGTCTAAACAGTCCACTCAGAATGGTCCAGAACTATTCCCTGGCCCTCTCTAGTTTACTAATATAGATACCTATACTGGTAAGCAATCATCCATAATATTGAATTACTTGGGTAATTTCTCCAACAGTTATAGACTGGTGCCCAATCAATGTCTTGTCTCTCTGCATTTGGGATGATAATATGTGTCAGTGATGATCCCCAAAGGGCATCTTGGTTAAAGCCACTCTGGTTTAGGAATTCAGGAAGTGTATTTGCACTTAGCTTCTCCCAGAGTGAGCTCCAACATTATTTATTATTGTTGTTATCATCATCATGATTTTAATTAGCATAGATATAGCCAATGCCTACAGCAAACTAAAGTGCTATAGCACCAATGCTGTAGGCAATGTCAATATTAATAAGTTGAGCAGTGTCAGAGAATGTTCCAGGCTCAGAAACTTGATTGTCATCACTATTAAATTGCTAAAACATCTCCTAAACCAGTTTTAGGTTTGATGCAAACAGTTTCCAGGCACAGCTCAAGGGTTAGTATGGGTCAGGGGCTAACTACTCCCAGGAGGCAGTTTCATGTTTTGCAGGGAAGAGACCTTTATAATATGGATGTTTGCCTGTCTGTGATGACTGACATCACTGCCACCATACAGTCTCAAACATATGTAATTTACTAGTTAAAACACTGATAAACCTGTCCCTTTACTTGGGAAGTTTATGAGGGTGAGGCATTTTGTATAGTTGCTTTATAGCAAGGTTTTACTGTTGAGTTTGAAAAAGAGAACGTCATAGCAGGAAATCAGCTGTATATCAAAAGAAAAACCTGAGTTATTATGAGACAGAGGGAAGTTTTTATGCTTCGTCAGTCCCAGAGTTGATTTCATTTAGTACTTGGAAGTGATGTATGTCACATGAAAATGAATCCTTGATCACCATGACTGCTAAGGATGATATTTTTCATACTCATCCCACAACCCCCATAAAGACCCCTAGGTTTTGTCAAGCCAGGAGGATGAATATTTAACTGAAAAGTAAGTCACACTGTTTATAGAGCAGATTTTCTTAATGTGAGCTTGGTTTATTTATCATAATTATATCTTATCTTGTGCATTAAAAAAATTATATGTTTCCATCTGCTTACACACAGAGAATAATATAGACCATTGTACTTGCTTTTTATTTGACTGTGTTTTGATGTTTATTGTATTTTAGTGTTTATAATCTTGCTGTGGTTTTCTGATTAATAACCTAAGTAATTGCAAGAAAATACTACATGCAGTTGTGCTTCATTTCTAATAGCTATGTTATATCTTGGTTTTTTAAGTAGCAAACCAAGTGAATGATATTCTAGAACTTAACACATACCACTGAGAAAGTCAGATTCAATACTATGTAAGATAGTGTAATTTCATCATGGTGATATAAACTGACAGTGAAAATTCAAAATTAATTTCAAATCAAATGGGTTGAACAGAGCTAACTACTCAAATGCGCTTTCATAACTTACATTAAGTATGAACCCATAGAGAGAAACTTGCAAGCATTTGATAGTTAAACATGTGAAATCAACTTAGCCTCATAGCAACGTCAGTAAAGTTGCATTATTAATTCAAGTTTAGCACTGCCAATTATTTATGCTGCACAACTTTGCAAAGCAAAGATTCAGCTGTTTTTCTTACCTCTTAGTATCCATTCCTTTGCCCTTGTGCAGTTAGCAATGAAGCTGAACTAGCCCCTAGTTCATATCTTGGGCAGGTTAATAGGTCTTCAGACTTCATTTACCACTGAGATTTCAGACCATCATAAGTTTAAAACATAGCTTCATGCTGACAGTTTAATGGTCAAATAAGCAAAGAGTTAACTTACTTTTAACATCTAAACCTTCTGACCTTTCTTCCAGGGACACAGAAATGAATTTCAGCATGGATTTTCTGATGTGTCTTTGACTGTGCACATGTGGCAATGTCTAAAACAGCTGCCCATATTTACATTATAACCCTTTCAAAATATTTTCCTTATCTTTTTATTTTGCATGGCCTCTGTGAGTCAGGGAGTGTAAGCAAAGAGATTCTCCTTTTTTTACCTTCTATTTGGTTAAGTCAACCTTCAAAGTCACATTATAGATCATCTGAGGGGAGGTGAATCTTATGCAAGTTAAACATTCAACTTTCTCTTTGGCTTTTGCCAAGAAAAGGGTTTGGGGGTTGTTTTATTTTAATGAATGTGTCAGACCCAAAAGTGTTCACCATACACCAGCTCTTGCCAACAGTAGGTCAAAGAATTAAATCATTGTATTCATGAGACAGAAATGTCATCCCTTCCCATTACACAGAAACCCTTCACCTTCTAGCCTTGTAAACACTTTAATTGGCTCTTTTCCAGCAAAAACGCATTAGTTTCTTGACTTCATTTTAACATGTGAAAGTAAAAGAGAAATTTGCAATGTGGATGAAACCCTGTCAATATCAAAGAATTTAGATTTTTGATGGTAGATGTTTATCACCTGATGGTTTCAGGTGATAAACAAAATAATTATCTTCATTTTTGGCTTTTAATAAGCTTCTTTCTTTGTTTAAAGAAATTCTACATGATTTTTAATGTTTTCTATTTATAGACATGATACTTGTGAATATCATATTAAATGTTTTTAACACATGCTGCTAAAAGGGAAGAATCCTGTTGAATCTTTTCAGAACCTCAGAAGCAAGTACAAAAAAGAAGAAAAAATATCAAAATATCAGTGATCAATATTTTGCATTTTGTGCCAATCAACAAAAAACTACAAGAAATAATGTGAAAGTACACATTTAGAGAGCTTTAAACTAGGTTCAAAGGGGGAAAGGGATAAAATTAGACATACTAGTGATAAGCTATGGGACAGCATGACAATGTTTGGGGGATTACGTGTTATTGAGGGCTTTCACTTTGCCCCACAGTGTGCTGAGTGCATTTGAAATGTTTGTACACTAATGCACACAGTATGAGGAACATACAAGAGGAACTAGAAGCTTTGGCTATGACATCATTGGCATAAGTGAGACTTGGTGGGAAGAGTCCTGTGACTGGAGTGCTGTGATGGAATGTTACAGGCTCTTCTGGAGAGAGCAGCAGGGCAGGCAAGATGGAGGGGTAGTGCTTTATGTAAAGGAGATGCTGGACTGCACAGCACTTGCAGTTGGGGGTGACCTGATTTAGAGCTTCTGGGTAAGGATTAGAGGAAAAGCTAATAAAGCAAATGTTTTTGTGGAAGTCTACTACCAGCCAGGATGTTGACAGCAATGTATTATTCTATAAGGAATTAAGGGAAATATCTAGAACACTTGCCCTTGTCCTTATGGGTGACTTCAACTTCCAGATATTAAATGAAACTATGACACAGCAGATCCAGGAAATTCCTGAAGCATGCTGAAGATAACTTTTTGGTACAGGTACTAAGGGAGGTGACTAGGAAAGGTGCCCTCCTAGATTTGTTGTTTGTAAATAGAGATGTTCTTATGGGTGAAGTGATGCTTGGTGGCTGTCTTGGCCACAGTGATCATGAAATGCCTGAGTTTAAAATCTTTGGTGATATGAGAAAACTGTCAGCAGAACTACTACACTGTATTTTGGGAGAGCAGACTTTAGGCTGCTCAAAGATCTCGTTAGGAAGGTCCCCTGGGAATCTGACTTTGAGGGTATTAGGGTCCAAAAGTGCTGGTCACTTTTTTAGAGACATATTTTAATGGTGCAGGAGCAGGCATTTCCAGTCCACTGTAAGTCAAGCAAGAGGGGCAGAGGCCAGCTTGCCTGAACAAGGATCTCTTTCTGGAACTTAGGTAGAAAAAGAAAGTGTATGGACTTTAGAAGCAAAGTCAGGTTACACAGGAGGACGGAGGTTACACACGGAGATTCTGTTTGCCACTGTAGGGGGAAAATTCATACGGTCAAAGCTCAGTTGGAATTGAAGCTAGTCATTATTGTGGATAACAAAAGAAAGGTTTTTTTAAGTATGTTAACAGCAAAGGAGGGCTAAAGAAAATATTGGTCCATTATTTGATGAGATTGGCCACCTCACAAATAGGGAGGAAGTTAAACCTGAGACATTTAATGCCTTCCTCATCTGTCTTTAACACCAGTGATGAGCCCTGGAACCCCTGGAGCCCTGGGTTGAAGGACTACAGTTGACAGAGTGATCAGTTCCCAGTTGACTTTGAACTAGTACAGGATTTGCTGTTTTAACAGAATGCATACAAGTCTATGGTGCCTAATGGTAATTACATGCCTGCCCATCTTACTTCAGTGACTAGCAAAATTATGGAGAAGATTATTCTGATAGTTATTGAAAAACACTCGAAAGACAATGTAGTCATTGGTCATGAAAGAAAAGTTATGCCTTACTAAATTAATATCCTCTTATGACAAGGTTCTCCACCTAGTGGACAAAACGAAGGCAATGGATGTGTAGGTTTTTTATTTTACCAAAGCTTTCATACTGTTTCTCACAGTATCCTTCTGGAAAAAATGGCCAGCATACAGCTAGACACATACACAATACAATGGGTGATCAGTTGCCTGAACGTTTGGGTTCAAAGAGTAATTATGAATGGGGATAACATCTGGCTGATGGCCAGTCACCACTGGTGTTCCCCAGGCTCAATTTTAAGTGCAGTTCTCTTCAGTGTTTTTGTCAAAGCCCTGGATACAGGAGCTGAGCACAGACTTAGTAAATTTGCTAACAGTGCTAAATTAGGAGGAGCTGTTGATCTCCTCGAGAGCAGAGAGGCCTTACATGAAGATCTTGGTAGATTAGAGTTCTGAGCAATTACCAATCATATGAAATTTAACAAGGACAGATGCTGGATTCTCCACCTGGGACCGTGTAATCCTGGATGTATGTATAGATTGGGGGAGCAGAGACTGGACTGCAACCTTGCAGAAAGGGATCTGGGAGCATTGGTTGGTGGTAAGCTCAACATGAGCCAACAATGTGCCCTGGAAACCAAAAAGGCCAACCATTTCTGAGGGTGCAGTAAGCATAGCATAGCTAAGAGGTTGAAAGAAGTGGTTGTTCCACTATACTCAGCATTGGTGCAGCCTCACTGCAAGTACTGCATGCAGTTTTGGGATGAATGGTATAAGAAGGATATAAAAATATTAGAATATGTCCAAAGGAGGACAACAAAGACGGTGAAAGGATGAGAAGGTATGATATGAAGAGCTGAGGAGTGGCTGAGGATATGAGGTTTGTTCAGCTTAGAAGAGACAGGGATGACTTCATTACCATCTACAGCTTCCTCATGAGGGGGAGCAGAGATGGAGTTGCTGATCTCTTCTATCTGATGTCTGGTGATAGGGTGTAAGGGAATGGCTTAAAGCTGCATCAAGGGAAGTTAACAACTGGATATTAGGAAAAAGTTCTCCCCAGAGAGAATGGTCATCCACTGGAACAAGCTCCCCAGGGAAGTGGTTAAGATGCCAAGCCTGTCGGTGTTCAAGAAGTGTTTGGGCAATGCTCTTAGATATGTAGTTTAACTTTTGTGTTGCTCTGTGTGGAGTCAGGAGTTTGACTCAATGATCCTTGTGGATCCCTTCCAAATCAGGCTGTTCTATGATTCTACCTTTCTTGTTTCAGCCTATTATTACATAAAAGTCATATACTTAGTTATCTGAAACTGACCTACTGTAATACCAGTTACGCATAGTTACATCTCATACTTAAACTAATGATCAGAAACGTATTACTGTAAATTATTAAAGAATAACACTTTCTATCAATTGTTCAAAAAAAAGCACAGTAATAAAATATTTCTGCTCTGAGGAGAAACAAAAAGTAATGGAAATATGATATTACTTCATCTCACAAGATAACCATTTCTCTTCTGCAGAATCATGAGTTATACAGGATTAGATAAATAATGAAGAGTCTATGTGCTTTTATCATTAATTAATACTAACTCAGTACAGTATTGTCTTTTGAAAAGAAAATAATCTAATGAGGGAGAATCTAAGAGGAATACCAAGTGACTTGTAAATTCATCTGAACATACAAATTTTAAGCCCTCCATAGCTGCTAACTTTTTTTTTAACAACGCATTCCATTTACAGGAGGATGAAATTGTTGTCCTATGTCAGTCCAGGCTTTCCACATTGCTTTGTGGCAAAATTTAATATGCCATATGAAGGATAAACAGAATTTTTGTTTTCTCTTCTCGTACTGCAACTTATTTTTGTTTCTTAATTTTGCAAGACAGTAGTAGTCACATCTTCGACTTCTTCATGCAGGATTAGAAATAAATTCAGTATCTCCTAACCGTTACCAGCGTAGTAAACATCTGAAGAAACTCTTCAGTCATGTTGCTTTTTTCTTCCACTTTTGAAAAGTTTTTCTTACCCTGACAGAGCAAACTGAGCGGACAGTGAGCCCTAGATGGAGGCAAAGCTGATTCTGCCAGTTTTAAGACAAAGCAGATCTCTCTGTCAAGAGCTTTAAAACCATGTTTACTTTATTTTGAACTTTACCTAGTCATAGTTCCTATAAGTGGAAGCACAAGACCAAACTTACATTCATAGATTCATCATTTCTAAGAGCTACTACCATGTGGTAAAACTATCCTCTAATATGAATACCAATTGCAACTGCAGTATATTGACCAGAAAGGTTGTGAAAAATTCCATACTGGAGATATTTAAAACCTAACTAGACATAACTCTGAGTAACCCACTCTAGTTGTACTTGCTTTATGCAGAGGTGTTGGACTAGATGATCTGAAGGTATTCCTTCTACCCTCAGCCGTTCTGGGATTCTGTGATATTACTCATTTCTCAGATTTCACAGGTGCATACATTTTTAGCAGGACAATATTGATGCTGCACAATTTCAAGGAAAATGGAATAATGCATTTATTTAAGTCACCAAAAATCTTCAAAATCCTAAGGATGGCAAATTTTTGCTTTCCATTGAGAATCCTTTAAGACTCAATGGTTTCTGAAGGTGAAGTGATTTTAAAACAATGGTTTTTAACACAATGTTTGTTTCACACTGAAAATGTCAAACAGGTACTAGAGATGCTTTTCAGTATTCTATTCAGCAAACTGGGTTGTCAGTGTAGCTAAGAAGTAGATGACACTTTAGTGAATCAAAGCCTGTTATTAACAACAGACCAAAGGAAAGAAAGGAGGGATACGCTTATAAGAAAGTAATGACTAAAATGTTCAGTAGCAACGATTTTCTCATTCTCTTTTGGATTTTTTTTTCTCAAAAGACCATTTTCAGTAAATGCAGAATAGAAATAGCAAAGATAGCAGCAGTTCAAGATTCTTTATATTGAAGATTTTATATTCTTCTTCTATATATTCTTTATATATTATTTATATAAAATGATAAGAATAAATAAATTTGTAAACTTTATAAATGGTTGCTTTACGTCTAGAAGTAATTAAGACTCCTCTGTTGTTTTGAGATCCTATTAAGCCATCCAATTTTAAATCCACCCACCCTTCAAAGAGACAAGTAACCATGTATATAAATTATTTCATCTGAAAAAAAAGACTTTTAACATATAGATGAAATGAAAAGCAATGATGTACATAACTGAATTTTCTTTTAAAAATGTGGATATAACCCAAAAGTCATTATTCTTTTTATGTTTATTATTACTCAGATAAGTAATAAATTAAATTTGCTCAGAACATTTCATTTTACAGGCATTTCAACATCTTATTTTACTTTTAGAATCTATTTGCTACTTAAAGAATAGTTTAATTTTTCAAACAAGATATAAATTTCTGAAGCTAACAAAAAAATCTTTCAAATTTTAGGACCACTGTTTGCCTCTAAGAGTTTCTAGGAATTTTATTAAAGCAAGTACTCATTTCATAAAAGTGGTACCAAATATATAAATCAAAAGTAACATGTGTTATTAATTTCTGATCATCATGCTATTAACATTCCTGAAGATATGTCAGGTGTGTTCTTCATATACGCATGTACGTATACAGAACTGACCTTTTGCTCTATCTAGCAGAGACAGATGCAGCTGGGGCAGAACTGGAATATTGGCACCTTTATTCAAACCATTTTTGATTTAAACAATTTAGCACAGTCTCAGGACTTCCTTGTGTTCTGCTGATAATGCATAGTTCCTGATTGAGGGAAGCAGGATGATTAAAGAATCTGTCAAGCTCAACGTCCATGTGAATTGAAATAAAAAAAAATTAGCATAATCAGATCCCATAATCCTTACTTTTTACTTCATATTCCATCATTTTTCACCTCCTGCACACACACAGTCTTTACTTACATTCCCTTCCTTTATTCATGTCTTCATGCATGCCCGCTCTCTCTAGACCACAAATACAGGCATATGCAAGCACAGGCAGAATCCATCCTGAACCCATTCCTTTTCCAAATTCTGGCATATTCCCACACCCACACACCACACCATACATATACACATCCAGACTACCAGCAACTCAGTTTATTTTAACTGAAAGAAAGAAAAAGGAAGTTGTCATGAGTAGGAATGCAGGTCTAATCTCTTTACAAAGACACTGACAAGGAATTACTTATTCTGTCTACGTGTCTAAATGTTGCTTCTCTTCAGAGATGGGAAGGAAGGGAAGAAGGGAAGGGAAGGGAAGGGAAGGGAAGGGAAGGGAAGGGAAGGGAAGGGAAGGGAAGGGAAGGGAAGGGAAGGGAAGGGAAGGGAAGGGAAGGGAAGGGAAGGGAAGGGAAGGGAAGGGAAGGGAAGGGAAGGGAAGGGAAGGGAAGGGAAGGGAAGGGAAGGGAAGGGAAGGGAAGGGAAGGGAAGGGAAGGGAAGGGAAGGGAAGGGAAGGGAAGGGAAGGGAAGGGAAGGGAAGGGAAGGGAAGGATCTATACTTGAAGATCCCTCCCAGGATAGTCCAGGGTAGTGGCTGGTAGACATGTAAAAGTGAGCTCACAGTAGTGAAAAACTATGTGAAACATCTGAGGTTTTAAACTTATTTGATACCCACCTTTGAACAGACAGCATTATTTATAGGTTGGTAATTGAATCTGGAGTAATGTCTAGTACATTACATCATCAATCTAAACCTAAACAAACCAAAACAAAGAAAGGAAAAAAAAAAAAAGCAACACAAAACAAACCACCCCAAAACAAAGAAGAGGAAAGAGAATACAAATTCAAAACCAGATTTTTATGAAAACAAAAATACTAGATCTATTTACTGCAGAAAAGGCATAAAGGAGAGCATATAAAGACTTATAGTGATGCCCTCAAGAACAAAAGCGTATAAAGACAAAATGTGCAGTCTCCTCATATTAAAAAATGTTTTCTTTTTAAAAAAAAATCTCTTTTATTTTCTTACATAATGTCATCTCATGAATTCAAAAGCAATCATGTTTCAAGGCCCACTGAAATCAGCTTTCTCTCCTAGTCTTTTCAGATGAAACCTTCGTTTCTTTCTATTTATAGTTTATAGTACACTGGCCTCCTTTTTTTCTAGTATGGATAGCATGGCTACACTTAATTAAAACTGATGTTTTGTGTCCATATAGTGTTATAAACAGAGTATATAAATTTAGTGGGTATCAAAGACAGAGAAGTAGGTACACTGGACACTTTCAGGCTTCTGTCATTTCAGCTTAGCAACACTGTACTTTCAATAGTGGTGGATCCCCAAAATAATGTATTTTTATCTCTACATCACAAAGAAGATCCAAGCCAAAATTTACCTTAATTTTAACTGTTTTTAAAATTATTAGCATATTTCAGCTTCTTAGTGAACTTGACTTATGTTTCATGATTTCTGTCCTCTAAAATTCTCAGTCTGAGTGATCTCATAGGGATTCCCCTTAAACACTCAACCTTTGCAACTCAAAATAGTTGAAATCATTCATACTTTTTAAAGCTTTTTATAAGCAAAAATGATGTTCCACACATCACTAATATCAGGTGGTATCAGTTTCTGTTGGAAATTTATACAAATTTATTTATAGAGCCTCACCGTACTGGTTGATAAATATATATGAATTGCAACAGAATGCAAAGTTTCACAACATACACATTATCAGCCAACATCTATAATTAGCAAAAATTAAGAGATACTACTCCTACAGGACACTTTGAGTTTTTCTACAGAAGCAGAAAATAGGGAAAAGCTGCCTTTCTGTGTTTGGTAAATTAAAAAAACCAAAGCAAATCAAAATACAAACCACAAAAATCTGAAGGTGGAAGGGTGACTATAGTTTTTATCTGATAAAATAAGACAAAACTGAGAGATTTGGTTTTCATATGCATTTAAAAATAAATGTGGATAACAGAACATCCAAATTATTAATTAAAAACATAAAGCACCATCTGTTTGCTATCCTCTATAAGCAGCAGAGAAGAGACATGTGCATTGTGTAACATGTGGAAACGTTTTCTATAAGCATGTTGTGCTTCTGCAGAGTCTGGGCCACCCTGAAGTCCATTGCTCCAGAATGTCTGAGCAATACCAGTACTGCAAACTGGTGTTTTAAAGGAACCTGCCTGACTATAAATTAGTGCTGCTTTGTAGTAGTAATGTACCAGATAGAAAAAAAACCCTTCTTTTTATGTTCCTGCTACAAAGACTTTGAGTCCATACACATTGGAATGAAAGAAATTACCCATTCACTTACTCTCAAAAGCAATTGGGCATGAAAGAATGGATAATAGGAATCTTGGATTCAACTCACAGTTGCAGAGCCAATAGGAAAGAGATGGAGTGATGCTCATTTTTTCATTATATAATAAAGCAATAAATGACTACCTATTTGGAGACAACAGATGGGGGTGTTAAAAGGAGAGCGTATAGCATATGTGAACTCAAGTATTCCAAACACTGTTACATCTTTGGATGGTGCATAAAATGCTAGTCAAGGCTTTCTATACCATCATCTTCTCAGTCATTTTTATGCACACGTTAACTTAACCTTACAGATAGGCTTAACAGAAACACCAGTATTTCACTCTTACCTGTAATGAAGTTGTTCACAATTCACAATTGTATCACAATTTACCACACAAATATTGCTCATTATTACATGTTGTATCACAGGACAAATGAGACGGCAACTTACAGAAAACCTTCCAAATACGCTCTGTCCTACTGTTACTTTTATTTTCTCTTTTCAAATTGCTCTAATATTCTTGACTTTGGTCCAAAATTCAATAGCTATGGGGATTATTTCCATGTTTGTATTATAAAATGTAGGAATAACTATAGACTAGCTAGCTCTCTGTTTGTTACATCTGGTACTATTCATTTAACACCTAATCTTGAAGCCTCACAAACCTGTTCTATAATTGTCTCAGTACTGGAAAAAATAGCTGTTATAATTTTTCATTATTAATTTTTCATTTAATTTTATATTGGTTTAGAAGTCATTTTTAGTCACTGAATAGATTTTTTTTCTAGATTTATGACAGAAAAAACATCTACTACTGTTATATTTGATTCTGAATGCAAGAAAATAACAAAGGATTACTGCTGCTGTAATTTTCATTAAGGTTTTGCTACTGTCCCCTGCATAACTGTAGAACATTTCATGTATTTACAATCAGAATTTTTCTGATTCTCAGAAGGCAGAATGAAAAGTCATAAGACCCTTAAGTCTTAAAGAAAATATCACATTATATGCTTTGGATTTGGATATGGGAGACACCCCTTTAAAGTTTCTATGAGAGTTATTACAAATGATTCTATCTCAGGGGAGCATTTAACCATTCCAGATAGGACTAACAAATAAATGCTGTCAATACTAATAATTTCTAGTTGTTCCTGCATGGAAAGACCAATAGAATTCTCCATGAAGTAGCAATTAAACAAGAGGTAATGTTATTATATACACAATGCAGTAATCAATGCATATCCTTTTTCCAGGATAAGTTTGCATGCTCTCTGTTTATGGCTTCGTAGCCTTTTTAAATAAATTTGATTATTACCGAGGGGTTTTTGAACTGATACACATAGATATATAGATAAATATTGCAAATATGTATTGAATTAATTCAGTTTCAGATTCATATACCCTAAGTTTAGTCATCAAAAGGTTTGTCATCTAGTCAGTCACTCAGACTTCCAAGGAAACAGTAGAGGAGTACAGTGACAGACCTCATTTTCATATTTCTAATATAATTTTGATAAATTAACAAAACAGTTGAATAAAATCTGCCATCTTTTTTAACCAAAGGCCCAGTGAATAAATGTGAAGATATTCTCAACTCATTTTTATCAGATGTTGATTAGTTGTTACTAGAGAAATTTCTGAAGACAGTGACATTTGAGTTCTCAAACTCTTTTCTTTGGTAAGCAGGCATCCTCAGAAAAGTTTAGGCAGGCATTCAGGACACCCCCTACTGCCCATGAAAAACTTAAAGGAAGATTAAGTTTAGTAATTATTTTTCTCTTATTATCTACATAAAGTTCCTATATAAAGGGCAATAGAGGAAAGTGATATGAAAGGAAGAATTCCATTCTACAGTTTAATTTTTCTTTAGATTCTTTCAGGCATCGATGTGTAGTTCATCATTTAGCTGTTTCTTCAAAAGTGTAAATGCATCGAAATGTAGCAGAGTAGCTCACTGTGTATTGAATGCACAGCCTTTTATGAGAGGCAGTAGGAATTTTATAGGTAATACTGATCTGATGAGCTCTGCTTTAAACATTCACATTTAGAATTCTGCTCTTCCAAATCCATTCCATTCTTTAGGAATCATATATTTCACAATTTCCAGTATTTTTACTTTATTTTTTTCCACTTAGATATACTCAAGAGGATTAGGCATTCCTATAAAAGAGAGGTTGAAATTCTTCATTGTCCAACACAGAGTCTAGCCTCCAGATTCAGATATTCTCTACTTATTCCCACTTATTCTAATTCTATTCCCATTCTAATTCTACCTTTATCCCCAGTTTGTAGTCTTCATCCCCTAAAGTGGCATAACACCACAAAACGTGGTCTCCAGTTAACCCACAGAAACTTTATCTTTTTTTTTACCTGAGCTCAATGGTAAGTGCAAAAAACATTCTGCAAAAATATTTTCGGGAAAGCTCACTTGTTTAGGAAGTAAATAAATCACTTTCCTTAGTCAGCTTTCTATGTATACAGATAAGACATTATAACCTAAGTCTTTAGCTCTCCTTAGTGAGTGTACTTAGAAGACTGACTGTTTCTGTGGGAAAGTCATTGTGAGTAGGAAATTACATTTTACCAGCAAATACTTAATTTTTCTGGAATCCTCATTGACAATCTTCAGAGCAGGAGCCTCTCTGAAAAACACAGCCATCTAAATGCAATAACTCATCAACTATTTTAAATAAAAGTCACAAATGTAAAAACTAGGAATGTGAGGGTGTTTGATATTCTTAAATCATTCAAATGATTTTAAAATGACACCCTAATGTTTTCATTTCACTTTCCAAAACTCCATACTGTTTTGTGGATGTCACCTTTTTTTTTTTCTTTTTTTTTTATAATAAAGAAATTGTTCACGGAAAGGCATTCTGAAATTAGGTGCTTGTTTTGGCGGGAGAAAGGCAGGAAAGGAAGGCAGTAAAATTGCTACTGATATTTGTATGAACTATGTCATCTGCAATATCTAGCTGTTATTTTCTTATACATAGGGACGTTAAAATAAATCTAAAATCTGTCCATATGCTTCATCATTATGTACCATATAACAAGGGAAATTTGAATTGAGCACATTAAATGCATGACATGTCCCACATAAAAGTTTCAAAGAAAATGCAGGCAATTATCTATATAACAATCTTTTTTTTTTCCCTACTACAAAGGGAGGCCTATGTCACCCAACCATCTCATTCCTTTTGACCCAATTTCATTGTAGGAAATTGACTCTATTTTTGCAATACACCTGAAAGAGTGAGCCATTTTGTGATTTGGCAGCAAAATAAATGAAAGCTTCTGCAGTTCATAAGATAATACTTTTATGATTTCATTGAAGTTACCTCATAAATATAATGATAAACAGAAGGCTTTGCTATTTTTCTAGCAAGGATAACTTTTTTAAAAAATATATAATTTCCCTTGTGGTTTTGCTGCACCATACGGATTTTTTTCTAGGAATATTTTTAGCAGGCTAAAAAATTAACTGAATATCATTTACTCACAGACAGTTAAGATATCCTATTACTACACAACTCTTCAGAGTTCTGTACAGCACATCTACAGTGATTGTAAGCATGATGATATTTTTTGACGGTACAGTTACCCATTGTACCACTGTCTGTCAGGAAAAGATTGTGGTTTCTATCCCTCTCCTTGTAAAGAAACAAGGGCTTAAAGCACAGTCCAGACATTTGTATTATAATATTTAATAATAATTATTAAGTCCAAATAATGAAAGGAAGTGGTAGAAGTAGATAAGGATTTTTGTTGGATCATGTATTGATTCTTTTTAAAGAGTTCATATATGAAGATTTAATACCTTACAGTTTTAATCAAGTTTTGTTCAAATGCATACTAATAATACCTTTTTGTGAATGTTTTATATGTATTGTATTTATTCATTAATAGAATGCCTATTACTGATACTGAGAGACGAGTATTGACATCAAAATTCAAGTATGTGTCACTGGTCAAGCACCCTCCAAAATCTATGATCCACTGCAATCTTATACTGGAGAGAGGTGTATGGCTCATTATGGGGAACATATAGCTGCAGATATATTCTGAGAGATGTATATAGCAATATAAAACAATAGAGAACTGCAGTTTAATGCTGTATGAACTCAAAATGAAATGTCACCACCTTACAACCAAAGCAGCTTTTACAGTATACTGTTCTTTGACAAGTTCCAATTTTTCAACTCAATTAGGTACAAAAAAGAAGTGTTGAAATAGTTGAATTTCCCCTTGGAACAGTAATTTCAATTTTTGCTCAGCTCTACTTAATGTTACCTCAGCAACCTTCGTTTTTGCCTGTTACACGGGTTTGTCTGCATTACCAGTGGGAAAGCATCCTTCATTTATGAGGTGGGAAAGCAACCTCTGCAGAGCCATTACTTCCCCTTTCCATAATGGTGTGAAGAAAGTAGGCTGAGCCTTGATATTATTTCTTTACCCAAGAACGTAACTGCAGTAACACAGTGGCACCTGGCCATATAATTGCATGAAGTACAGAGCTGTTGTATTACAGCCTATTCTACCCAGAGGTGATGGCAGAAGGTAGATCGTGGCTGAGTTACAATCTGTGTCTGGGGCACTGCAAAAAAAATATCATATGCTGTTTCTCTTTCTATGTGCCATTGGCATAGTATTTGTACAAAGTCACAGTTTAGTCATTAGCTATAACCACTGCAAAGACTATGGTCTAGCAGTATATCAACTGAATAATTGTTTGGCTAGAATAACAATGTCATTAATTTCAGTAAAATTATGGTGGTACCCTAGCACTGAAATGAAATTTTCTTTTTGAAATGCGATATCTCCACAGAGGAAATCATATACAAATCATCAGAAAATTTCAGACCTACTGGATTTTCAGTGTAACATCTTTTTAAGCTACTAAATTACAGTTTCTTAGAAAGCCTGCAGACTATATTTATTATTTGTCTCCGAAAATTATTTTTAAGAGTAATAAAATTATTCTTTGAAGATATACTTCAACATTCGTTGACCTAATGGCTTCACTGTAATGCAAGCCAATATATTAGTTTTGCAGATTTTTGTATTATATCATTTGACATCTCCCATGTTCAAATTGAAAATTAGAAGGAAATAGCTTTTTGATACTCACTGTATGTTGCCTTTAAGGGGAAATCTAAGACATCGATTCATGAACATAAGAGTGTTTTCTTCTCTGTGAAATTACACTGAAGTTAGCAGGACTGTCCCAGGACAGTGCTGCTGTTCAAGTTATGGACATTGTATTCCAGCTCCAACATACTTCTTTATTACCATTATGTATAGGTATGCAGTATTGAAAAATAATTAGCTAAAATGTTAAGAATAACTTTCTAATCAAGTTCACATTAATAAAATTTTTGCATTCATAAAAGAGTTTGGCTTATCCAAACAGTTAATTGTGTTTTAAATTATTTATTAACCTATGAACGGATCAAAATTAATCTTCTTTTATTATCACACTAACTAACTGAAGAGGTGCATATGCCAAATATCATTGGGTACAACCACATGTAAGCTCAGAAAGCAGTCATCATTCCTCTTTCCCTGCTTTCTAAAAGAAAGAGAAATCTTATAGCAAACTGAGCATACCATTAAGTGAGAATGAACAAACCGGAACTTCTATCTGGTCTGCCTAGCTACAGAAATAAGAGTTAGTGACACTAATCTTTGCACCATGATTCAGTGTTGTCAGGTACATAAGGTTCATTGGTATTTCAGGCAAAGCTCTGTGATCTATGATCTGTGACATGGTAATGCTATATTAAAAAAGGATAATTAGGCTTTTTAGAAAATGATACAAGAAAGAACAGTGGAAAGAATTTTTACAGTGGATTACTGGATTTATGATAAAAGGATTCTCCTGGATTGGCACAGGTGTAACAAAGGATGAAGCCCAGTCAATCATACTTATTACTTTATTTCTACCAAATTAATTTTAATCTGTATGACTAAGGGTTTGTTTTGTGGTTGGTTTTTTTTTTTTTGGTCAGAAACTTTTTTATGGCTTAACACCTTCCTGTGTATTAACTTAATAAGTTACAAATGGAGTCTGTTGATTTTCATAGTTGGGCCACACAGCTCCGGAAAGGACCTTTGCTCAGAAAAGTACGGCAGCTTCAACATTCTTCTCTTTGGCTGCCTCACTATTTGTCTCATCAGCACACCTATATAACTGTTTTCTAAGAACAGATTGACTAACATCACTTTGGTCTCAACAGTCTCATTACACATTGATAATGAGAGCCAATAGCAAATAACAATAATTTAAATCCACTGGAGAATGTTTTGGAATTTCAGACAGGTGGAAAGTGCATTTTGCTGGAAATAGAGACTTTCTACACAGTAAGCAGAGAGAATTCAAGTACTTAAAACAAAAAAGAAAGAAAAAGAAAAAAGACATTTTAAGTACTCAATACATCAAGTTAAACATTGCACATGGTTTTGCAAGTTTGGTGCCTAAAAGATGAATGAGCAGAAACACATACCAGGGATTAGCCAAATAATCCAGTTCACCTAGAGAAAGAAAAGTGACTGTATTGATCTTGGACATAATAAAAGCTTGATTTTTCTTAAACTGTTGGAAAACTGGACTGATGATACTGTCTGTTCTCACTAATGAAAGCAGAATCAGCTGCTATTATGGTGTTCTCATTGGAGCAAATAGCTTCACATCATTTCCATTTATGCTTTGAAATAAAAGTTGAATGTAGTATAAATTTTAGTCTTGTGAAATTTTAGACTTAAATGTCTCAGTTAAGAAAAGCACTTATATGCCGTGTGTCTCTGAGGTGTATGCAGTAGTAGCCTCATTTACTTTCATTTTTCTAGACTTCTGAAAGAATCTAGTTTGATCTCCTGACCCAGCCCATTGAAAAGGATTTCCCCTTTTACGTGGATTTCCAGTTCATTTTATGAGCAAGTATGTGCACCTATTTGCCACAGAAAGTATTTATTTTGGCAAACAGATTTCTCTTTTAAGGCTCTTATTCTTTAGATCCTTTTGCAGTTTCATGGCATGGCGTATCATATGTGCCATGTTATTCATCCCAGTTTATCACTCATTATGTATAGATGCTTTTTCTTTTATTTCAAAACTAACTTGGACCTCCCCATATAAAATACTGATAGTGTACTACTGTCAAATATATACAATTATTCTCACCGAGCTCAGGCATGCAGATGTCTGAATATGGCCTAGTAATATAGTAAATAAAGAGAAAAAAAAAATATCTATAGTTTGATGCATCTGATCTATTTTAGGCCGCATAGGTGAGATGAATCACGCCCTAAAGGCTAACTATCTAACTATCTTAAATAAACCTAACTATCTTAAATGTAGATACTTAGACTGTAGACAGTTCAGTTAAGCAAACTAAAGTTTTGCCATGATGCTTAGTCACACATTAAACCCACTATATTTGGCTTAAATTTAAAACTAGGAAAGAGATAATTAGATGCAAGACTGAGCTCTACTATCTTGAAAGAACCAGTCCATTCTCTGTTATCTGCATAAGAATTCATTATTATAGCACATAATTTAATGATTATACAATCAGTTGTTTGGCTGTCTCTCTCACTGAAGTATTTCCTTTTGTGATTTTCCTATAAACAGTAATAACATTTAAAGTTGTTTATTGTTCACAAACATTCACATATGCTAATGTAGTAAGAATATCAGATTGCTAACTGTTGCCTGAATTCTATGGGGCCTGCCAAGATGTTGGCAACTGTTAATATCCCGGAAAGTGTCATGGTTTGGGCTGGGCTGGCCACTAAAATGAATGACAGATACTTTCTTTAACCTCTCTACCTTTCAAAGAAGGGAGACAACATCTCCCTTCAGAAGAGAGGAAATGAGAGAGAGAGAGTCTTATGAGTTGAAACTAAACTACTTTAATGAAATATTAATAATAAAACAATAAAAACATAATAATATTAATAAGAAAATAATGAAAATATACAAAACATGTATTGAGCTCCCAGGATCACGTCACCAGCAGGCACTGGGAAAGTCCCAGACCGGACTCAACGATGGACAGGAACTGCATTCTGGAGCTGGATTCAGTAACTTATAGATCAGGATCAAAGGCAGAAGAACAGACAAAGTCCTCCTCAGACACCAGGCATTGAAGAAGAGAGGGCTGATCCTTTTGACCCCTCAGCTTTATACTGAGCATGAGGCAGATGGGATGGAATACCCTGTTGGTCAGTTTTGGGGTCACCTGTCCTGTCCTCTCCTCCCCACAGGTGCAACCCCACTATGCTCTTCCAGTGAGGCATATAACAAAGTTAACTGACCTTGATTGTTTAGCAGTAAGTATAAAGAGAAGCCTACCTGCATACCATTCTTTAGTGTTCACTATAAACATCAGACCTTACCTGCTAAAAGTGGACACTGTCTGAAAAATATGTGGTTAATTACAGAGTTAGAAGAGGCTTAACTGAAAAGTAAAATTACTGAATAGAAAATTGGTTCTGTTTTACCTCAAACCAGCACATCACAATCATACAATAGAAAAAAAGAAAGAAAGAAACTGACAACAGCTGTTCATTAGACATGGGCAAAACCTAAAATACCCATGCGGAAGAACAATAGAAATTTTTAAGTGTGAAAAATTCATTAATTCCAAGGAATTAGTTTCTCCCTCTGTGTGTTTCTAAAGAGAACTCCACCAAAAAGTCTTTCTCATTCTGAAATGAAGTTTTTCTGTGCAGTTAGATGACCCTGGCAATGTAGGATGATGCACTTTTATACCAAACATACACAAACACTGGCTTGAAGATAACTGTGAAATGATCCTATTCATCTCCATGGAGTGTTAAATGTGATGCCTAATTAGCTAAATCTGCTCACCATTTTACTGCTGATCACCGTCCTTTAAATATACAGCTAAAGCTATCCATTTTAACTAAAAGGTACTGTTAAGCTTAGAGTCAGAGGAACTACTGAAACAAAACTATATTAAAAAAAAAAGAAAAAACAACAAAAAAAAGCCATAAAAAACCAAACCAAAACAAAACAAAAAAAACATGCAGGGCGTGGAAAAATTTTTGTGAACTTAAATTTTTTACTTGGTTGTTGTTATTGTTGCTTTTCATGGTGAGACATCCATTCATTAAAGAAACTATATCAAACTATGAACTACTTACTTAGTAAATAATCTCAAAGGTTTTTTAGACTGTGATCTCTGTGATCACACTGAGGTTTAAACCTCTCCACTGCTCTCCACTGCTACATTTTTCAGTATATTTACCACAGTTAAGAAGTCTCTAATATATGGGTTTTTTTTAAAATGCTACTTATATAAACAACATGGAAAGAAAACTGTGGAATGAAAATGGAGAGACTCAGAATGTTCCTGAGAAGAAAAAACAGGGCAAGCCTAAGTTTAAATCCTAAAGCAACAAACTACATATGTTCACCACATGAGCAGGAGACATGATTATGGTGGGTGCGAAAGCTATTCTGTATCCTTAATATAAACTGTATACACTTCCCTTGAGCATCTGCTAACATTTTAAATTTTGAAGTGGAAGTTTTAGAGATATTGACCAGGTGGCAGCAATATCTCAAAAGATGTGAAGTGGAGATGAAATAATAGGGAGATGGAAGTTGGAGTAACAAGAGATCTGAGACACCTATGTGTTCATTACTCTCATGGGCAGTAGGTATTTGGATCAAAAAATCAAAAAGTAGCCTTTTAGACCTCCTTAATTCAGCATGATTTTTAGTGCGCTAATGATTATAGCAATATAGATTATAGCAATGGATAGAGTGTATGACACCTCAAAGACAGAAAGCCAGGATGGAGAAAAATTAAATTGTCGTTTTGTGCAGGACTGTGTCAGTCAGTCTGCCTCTCTAAGCAGCAGACAAAAACCTACTACATCCATGAACGGGGATCCTCATATGTTCTACTTCAAATACGAATAACACCTCTGGTAGCCAGGGGTTGAAGGTATTCTGCTCTTGCAGTCTAAATCTACAGCCATCATGGCCAGTCGAACTCTTGTTTACCACAATTTTCCCAGATATAAAATAGGCTAATGCTGCTGATCTAGTTCAGAAGTCTTGTAAAATGATTAACAGCGTTAAACACTGAACTTTTTATGTGTAAGTTTTCACTTAGTGGAAAGTGGATCAGTTAAATAACTACCCGAACTGTAAATCTGAACAATCCCTTATTTGAACGTATTCAGAAATAGCTAACACAATCCAAACCACACTTATGTTTGTGTAAATTTGATTCAACATCTAACATTACTGAACACCAGAGCATAATAAGGTTATATATATTGTTGGTAAGAGAAAATAATATATTTTTTAAAAAGATAATTTGAAGAGTAATGTGAAAATAGGTAAAAGGTCTAGTTTTCTAAACCTATCTTATAGAAAATATTTGTATCCAGAGATAAATAATTAAATAGATCTAGTGTTACCAAGCAAGGACATCTCTGACTGGAGATCCTCATTATTTTAGTGATACAGTTCTCATCAACATTACTATGAATATGTTTCCTACAGTAACAAGAATGTTTTAAGAGAATAGTAAATCAAAACATTTCGAAGATACATTTTTTGATGAGGAAGTCACTGAATATTTTCTATATCAGTCATAGCACTGTTCTTCTCTTAGCAGCATTGCCTCTCGTTTCACATAAATAGAAGCCTGATGCTGATCAAATTGATTACAGAATACAACATATTAGTAAAGCTGGTTTCAGTCATCCTTGCCTTCCATTTGCCTTTAATTTACATAATAACCTTTCAATTGAGGTAATAGTCAAGTGCTCTGAGAGACAGAATGAGTGTATCTTTATGCAATATTTAATCAGCCATTGTCCACTTTGATTTGGATGAAACATAACCCCTACTCCTGCTGCTCTTACTGTTACCCATTTCCTGAAACCAATATTGTTCTCTTGATTGTAGAGTAAGTTTACTGGCTAGCAATTTATTCAGATTCATAAATCCTTTCCCAGAGATATGCTGTTGTTAAGCCTTCTTTTTGAGATGGAAGGTAGTCAGCCAATCATCATTACCCCTTTCAAAATACAGAACATTTTGTTTTTCTGCGCTGAAAACAATTGAGTTCCAATTAGCTAGAATTAACGCTATGGTTTCTACTCTGGTAAAGTTGCATGACTTGATTAAGCTGTGTTGTTATTATCAAAACTATGTATCAGCTGACACCATTCTGTTGCACAAGCTGTCTGTATCACAAGTCAACTATGAAATGGTGTAGCCAAAGATTTTCAAAAATTATGTATATGATGTGTTCCTTGAAGCTACGGGTAGAACAGGACAACAGTAGAATACTTTGTTTACCAACAAAAAGGTATGCTACCTCAGGAAATTTTTGAGGTTTAATGGCAATATTCAGCATATTGAAACATTAAAATATTGTTGGCTGTTTAGAGTTTCTGGTGAACTTAAGACATGATAGAATAGGAACCCTGTGCTCTAAGGATTCAATTCTAAATGTCTGTTTAGTCAAGGTAGAGAGGAAAGTAAGCTATGATAATTTACATAATTATGTAGTATAGTCTCTTAGCAGTAAATTTTTCGCAAGCACGTAGAAACTGGTGTTCAAAAGGGATTTCAACAGCTGAATTTTTGGTCACATCTGTTTTACTGTGGTACCTATGCTACATCTATTACAGGTAAGGATTCAGCATATTAAAACTGCCTTTTAGCAGTCTGCAGATTTTCTCTGGAGTCATGCAGAGAAGCAGAAGAGATCATGGTGGGGGAACACACCAGGCTTTTTAGCAAAAATGCAGCAATGAACAGCTGTAAGCTCACAGCCTGGATCTTTCTGTCTTTGCACATCTGGCTCCACAACTAGCAGAAGAAGCCAATGCCCAAATGCCTGGCCACAGCTAGTGTCCTTTTCACAACCTAAACCCACTCAGACTCAAAATCACAGAATCGACTTGAAATGGAGATTACCAAATATCATTTAAAAAATAATAACTATGTTAAACATTTTTATACCAGCAGAAAAAAAAGATATATAAATACTTAAGGTAACAGAACTGTGGGTGTTAAAATTTACTGACTAAAATTCTTATGCATTCACATGACTTCAGAAGCATGGGCCCTTAAGAAAACCCCAAAATCTACATCATATCCCAAGATTCATTAAAAACTAGTAATAGTACGCAACACAGGCACAGCAACACACAGCTCATCACTTCTGTTGAAGAAGTATTGGATTAATTTATAGTAGTAACTCTAGTGTAAGCAGATCTGGAAATACTCAGCACATTCTATTATCTCACTTATTAAAAAAAAAAAAAAAGAGATATTAAATTTCCAGCAATTGATCACAGAAAATACCAGTCTGGTAGAGTTACCTTTGTACTTTGTAAGTGTGCATAATATTACACTGTCACCATGGTTATGGAAACATTTCTTTGCACGGTTCATTTTAAATACACAAATAACATGCAGAGAAAAAGCCACAGCACAAAGGAAATTCAACAATGGAATGCAAAAAGAAGACTGAGTGATAGCAAAGATACAAGCGTAATAACATGCAAGATCCAATTACCAACAGCTGGCTTGCATCCGGGCTGGGTTTGTGAAGGAGGTGTGAATGGCACAGCCAATACTTTATCACACAGCATTATTTATGAAAGTCACTAAACCCGTAACTTCACATTAGAAAGTATTTGACATAAAAAAATCTAACAAGAATTGCCTGGGTTTATACACATAGTTTAGAGATCGTGCATAAAACTGCTGCAATACGAATGGGGTCTCTTTCAAATGGAGGTCACATTTATGCTAGAGCTTTCAGGTATGATTTTAAGAAGAGAGATTATAGCAAATGTATCCACATGTGTTAGTTTCAAATTGCATTTTGTCATTTTGACCTTCTGAATTTAGGTGGCAGCAACACGACTGCTGCACCTTTTGTGTGGTTTTCCAAAATCGAAAAAGAACTTGCAACTAACAAGCTGTGTACATTTCTTCTGCTTAATTGCCCCATAATGTATTGATAGCAATAATTCAAGTAAGAAACACCTGTGGCCTTTGTAGGTTTCTTCCACTAGCAAGAGCTTCTGCAGTTCATTTGCTTTCCAGTAAGCTGAAGAAATGGTTGAAAAAGAAAAAGACTGACCAAGGCACTATGTCATGATCTTTCACAAGGGCATAAAGTTACTCATGAAAGTCTTTCCATAGAATAGAAAAAGCAGGATCAACATGTCACTTTTTTTATCATTATTTTTCAAAATGGTATTGCTTTTCTTCCTCTGAAGTTATGTTCTTTCCTAATAATCTCAGGGAAGTATTGTAACAGTTTTTTCACTTTCCAATTAGCTGTTGCTACTATGAATGTACTATTGTTTTATTTATGGTCTATATATGAAACTTGTTTTATTTATGGGTCTGCATATGAAGTTGAGATGGCCTATTTCAATCAGTGCAATATTACAGCTTTCAGGAGTAAGTTCTGGCTGTTTGCAAACCCTGATAAGAAGGTCAAAGAGTATATGAGGGAAAAGTGGCAGATTGAAGACTCTTACATTTCTTATTCTGGATTCTGGGTTCAGAAATTTCATCATGTCCACTGTGAGCTATCCTTTGGATCACAGAATCATGTTGGTTGGAACAGACCTCCATGAACACTTGTACAACCACGTGCTCAGAAAACGTCCAATAAAAGCAGGATGCACAGGGCCATGTCCAGGCAAGTTTTGAATGGTTTCATGACCTCTCTGGCAACCTGTTCCTGTGTTTTACCACCCTTATGGAGAAAGACTTTTCTCCTTAGTCTTCCTGGACTTGCAATAAGCTGCATCTCCCTGACCACTTTATGGCTCTCCAAAGAGCTTGCTCCGGTATTGCCATGTCTTTCTTGTACAGGGAGCCCAGAACAGGACCCTACTCCAGATCTGATCTCACAACAGATGTTGAGTAAAGAGGAAGGATCACTTCCCCAGAACTCCTGGAATCACTCCTGCTAGCACAGCCCAGGAGGTAGTTGGTCTTTTTTGCAATGAGTGCAGACTACTGAATCACGTTCAAATTCTTGGGTAGCAGGACCCTCAGATCCTTTTCTGTAAAACAGCTTTCTAATCAGTTGGCTCCCAGCTGGTATAGTTGCGTGGCATTATTGCTTACCAGATGCAGACTTTGCATTTATCTTTGTTAAATTTTATGATGTCTCTGCTAGACCAATTCTCCAGCCTGTCAAGGTTTCTCTGAAAAACACGTCTATCTTCCACAGCACTGATCTCTCCTCACAGTTTGTTAGAGACAATGAGCTTTCTGGTCCCACTCTATCCCATCATCCAGGTGATTAATAAAAGTGTTAAACATTATTGCCCTAGAAGCCATTGCTGAAGGACACCACCTGTAACCAGCCTCTGGTTGGATTTTTTACCACAGATCACAATCCTCTGAGTCCAATGCTCCAACCGGTTATCCAACCAACTTATTGTCCACTTATTGGTCTGTATCTCATTAAATTGCCTGTTACATTATGTCAAACAGTGGGAAAGTCCTTGCTAAAGTCAAAGTACACAACAGTCTCTGCTCTTTCTTTAGCCTTGCAGCCAGTCATCTCATTTGGCAAGTGAATCAGGTTAGTGAGGCATAATTTGCCCTTGGTAAACTGATAGTGGCTGTTCCAAATCAACTTCTCGTATTTCCTGTGGCTGGAAAAGACTTTGCAGATTTCTCAGTGACTAGGGTGAGATTGATCAGACTGTAGTTCCCTGGTTTCTCCTTTTCAACCTTCCTGAAGATGGCCGTGACACCCATGCTGCAAGCACTCACTTCATGAGTATATGACTGTGGATGAGGAGTTTCAGTAGAAATCTCTCTGTGGATGAACAACAGCCACGTCCCAAACAATCTTATATTCAGAGTAAGAGTTTGTCTCTCATGCAACATGAAGTTCAGTTACTGCTTGGAAAGGACAACGAAGACACTAGCAGAACTTAGACTTTACAGTCGTGGTCAAAGAGACAAAAAAATAGTTACTTCCAATTAAATTGCAGGCCATAGAAGTAGAGAGACTAAAATGTTCACAAAATATTCAAAGAGCAGGGTTCTGATACCTAAAAAGTCACATGAAGACTTCACATGATGAGAAAATTGATGTCGACGCATTGTTTAAAAACAGTGAGAATACAGACATTTGTTATTACTTTAAAAAGTTATAATGGAATTATAATACAGTATGCCCTCAGCTTCTGGACTTTGTGTCTTCCACAAATAATATCCATACACTTCACAGTTTTTGAGGATAGTTTTCACAATGCTCTTTTAAATGCTAATTGTTAATAGGATTAAATATTAAGAAGACTTGTTCTTTTTTTTTTCATCTTTCCAGTAAAATTAGATTGAATACTGGCAAGTTGCAGATAAAATCAAACATTTAATTTGAAATACATGCTTTGTTAACATCCTACAGTACATAGCTGAGACTGTTTAATATTTGTGTTATCTAAATTAAACGTCATAGTCATCTCCAGTGTTCTTTCATGACCCCAGATGAGCTGCTGTCATGCAAGAATTAACACTTTACCTCTAGTTTTTCCACTTTATTCCACGTGTTTATGTCTCATGTTATTTTCAAATATATTTTGGACTAAGTAACTATCCAAAGGTACATTATGTATTGCAAAGACAGGTACTTCCTTCTTGATGTGCTCACTGATTTCATATTAGTACTAATGAAAGTTAAATGCATGCATATCACTCAGAGAGCAGTCCCTGACGAGAGAACGAAATGGCTGGGTAGAACAGGTTTCACTGTTGATAACACAGTTGTCATTAGAAAAAAACAGAAAACTGAATGGAGAAATATAACCACTTCTCTGTTTACTTCTCACCTATCTTCACTATCCACAGGAATTATTCCCCAGTTTAAGTGTTATCTGAGAGCACAGATTATTGCATACTTTATGCATAAAGTATGCATGCATTCTTTAAAGACCTAATAATTTTAACAGAATTCAAATAGACACTACATTGTATCAGTGATAAAAATTTTGCCCAACATTGATAAATGTTAATTCCTTTTGTATATGCAGTCCAAAAAATTTTCAAGTGGATTGAGGAGCACTGCTGCCTGTTTCACCTGATTTTCCCTATGGTTTTGAATGAGTCACTTAAGGATAGACTAATGCTGCAGCACCCAGTATTCATGCAGCTAGCCCCTTTGCAGAACCCACTTTGAGAAAGGAGCTCCCTTAAAGATTCATAACCCTGAACCTTCTCATAAATTTTGGAGCCCAGGAGCTTTCTGTTTTCAAAACATGGAAAGATGCAATAGTACCAAATGGGATAATCGGACACCTAGAACCGTTAGTTTCAAATTTGAAGGAATTCAAACCCACCTTTTCCTTTTTTCTACTAATAGATGGTCTTGTGAGAGGGTTCCATCATTCTTAACAAATATTTTTTTGAACTAGGGTAGCTAATTAGTCTGTTGGCCTTTCAATAAGCTTGTAGCAAAAACTTCAGGCCTTTTGCCTGAAGTAATACAACCTCAATTTTCATTCTCTTCCTCAAGGAATTCTATGGTATGATGCAGTAAAGATTACTGTAGCCGTGGCCTGAACATAGAAAGTTCATCTCTTGGAAGAAAGTCCTATAAATGCTTAGAATCATATTAACATTTCTTGTCCTTGGAAAAGGTATTCAAGCACAGACATTTTCCTTATTCATATCCTGAGTATAAAAAAGAACTTGAGGCATATTTCTCCACTGTACTGTTATTTAAGGAAGAACACAAAATGCAAATCATCATATTATCGTGTCTGTGGTCTAACCACTGAACCATTCTTAATAAAGCAAGTTCATGCTTTGTGACAAATGTGATTCGTTGGGTATGCAAGTGTGAAAGCGTAATGTTAGTCCATGAGTTCTTGGAAGACTTAAATTAAATATATATCAATCACTCAGAGCTGTTGAGGCTGAAACTCTACTGAGCATGCCCCAAACCAGAAGGCTGTATGTCTATTCACCTTAGACTCCCTTTGAGATTAAACAGCAACTAATAGGTACGTTGGAGACTAAACTGTCTTCAAATTCCTACATATGTCTCATTGTGGATGATGGATTGCAGCGATCAGTGTATCTGCCCACATCTACACAAGTTTTATTGGCTGAGTGCAGACTTGTATTTACATATCACATAATGGAGGTCCAGTCAGTAGTGTCCATACTGAGTGTAGGAAGGTTCTGAAGCTGATTCAGTATTCACTCTCTTAAGAAGTTTCCTTCAGTTTTGGCTTAATCTGAGCTTTGACCATACGTTTGCACTTCTGTGCAAGCCACCATGAAGCAATGTGACAATCAGGAAATTTTTAGCTGAGTAGGAGCTGGAGCTCTAAGAGTAGCCATTGTTCTTGTGTTTGCTTCAACTATCCTTAATGCATAATAAATTAAATAATGTCAAGACAACACAGCAATGTGTCAGTGGGGGAGTAGACTAAAGGTCATACAGATACTTTAGATAGATGGGAGCAACTTAAGTGTTGTGACAATATCCTTCCCTTGGATATGAAAGAATGCCTCTGGCAGAAAAGAACTTGCTAGAAGAAAAAGCACAGAGAAAAGCAGTTCCTGCCTTGTCACTCCGTTGTATACAGAAGAACTGTGAAGGATACACTACCTTCGTAGAAGGAAAAAAATCATGGTTTGCCCATGATTACTGTAGACAAACCAACAGAATCATGAAGAAGAAACTGAGATCCTTTTACCTACCTTGAGGAAACTTTAGAAGATAGCTGATTTAACAGCTGTTTTACCCTCTTTTCTTGGATCCAACGTTAAAGCCATACCTAGACAATCAGATTTATGGTCTGGTTATGTTCCATGATGTTTGAATTCTGGAATCATGTTTTTGTGCCATTGGCAGCTAACATTAACAACACATCAAAAGCTATAAACGTTCCTTTGCAAATCCTTATATGTCTCCTATCCCCTGAAATACACTTTATCTGTACCATGCACCTTCAGGATCTGGCCTATTATCTTCAGAGAAAAAAAAAATATCTGTATTATAGAAAAACATAAGAAGAAAATATTTAATATACTTCTTAAGGTTTGCAGAAGGAACACCAGATATGCACTGAATCACAGGTCTCCGTTTAGTAACTTAGTGATCTTTGGAAATACTCTTTTCAACTAATATATTGACAACTTTTCTACAAAATCTGCGTAGAAGTCTTACAGACTGTAAAATATGCAGAAAACGTGATGTTGCTATGATTCCCATGGTTTCCTGTAAGACGTACTTGAGAAGCAGAAGATGTTCCCAACGGAAATATTTAACAGCCATGATACAACCACAGCTCATATCACAATGAGTTTCTAGAATATTTTAAGTATGATTTTACTTTACAGACCAAAATAGCAGTGAAGGATTCTACCTTTATTAACTTACGCTGACTGAGTCTTTTAATGAGTTTGGTTTACAAGAGACTTTTTCTAATTGTCAGTCCTACTCATTAGCCTGCAGATACCTGAAAATATCTTTATTACCATTTGGAAGTGAAATTATGCTTTCAGTTTTACCTGCTTAAACTCTTTTTCTTCACTTTGTGGCCTCAATTATACACAGGCAAATCTTCTGTAAATGATGAGAGGTGGACTCCTATACCCCTGGTATAAATGTCAGCATTTCCATTTTACAAGAAGCTCTGTCTACATAGACCCAAATTATACCTCAGCTGTACACAAATATGGCATTGATTTAATTGCTTTTTATTTTGTTATTTAACTGAATAAGGAAAGCTAAAGAAAGCATTTTTGTGAACACACTTGTCATAAGTCAGTAGGCAACTAATTTCCATATGTTCACAGAGATTTAAAGTGGTTTAACTAGACCAAAACACTGGAGTTAAAATGTAACATCTAACCTCTACATGACTAAAATACTGTGAATAAGATCCCTTCCAAAATAGGAATATATTTCTGTTTTAATTTGTTATGCAATAGAACTTTTATATATCTACTTATTTGATCTCCATAGCTGTGGAAACTAGGAGATTACCAATAACACATTTACCCTCTCTGAAGTGGGGAAATACTGTGATTGCCCTTTCAGTAATGGAAAGCTAAGAGAGAGATAGATTAAAAGCTAGCCCCATAAAGGGATTTTGGCATGTGGTCACCAGAGTGGAACTCAAAGCTCAGACTAAACTTCCTATGCCGTGCCTGGAGGAAATTATCCATTCAAGAAAAGGATTCATGGCAGTCAGCATGCTGAACCAGGGATATGCTTAAACTGGAGAACAGGAAATGATGGAGGGAGCACATCATTTGACTCTCACACCTCTCTGACATTGATATATCAGCTCTGTAGCCTGCAACAGATTATGGAAGTACATGATCTAGCTCTGTACTGAAAGTATCTCAGCACAAAAAATAAGACAATATTTAGCCCCATTTAATGACAACACAGTGTTAAATCTGAATAGTTTACGTCTTCCTAAACTTAACATTACAGTATATATTTTAGGCTGGAATTTGAAGTCCTGAACCTTGCCCTTGAAGTAAAAGACTAAGCTGCTTCCCTGGGAGAAGAGAAGCCAATTTCCCTTTTCTTTTAAAACATGGCCAGTGGTAAAGCTGTATTTCATTAGAGTGCATAAACTCAGGGACTTCCTCAGCATTGGAACATTCAATCTGATTTTTTCTGTCTCCTAAATGGATACCCTAACCATAAGCTTAGAGGCTAAGCATTCTATTAAAATATAGAAACAACCCTAGAAAAACTGCAACTGGAAACCAGGACTCCTATTTTCATGGGAGAGCATTAATCACTAGACTAGAGAGTAATATTCTCTCTCCCTCTCCCTTTAGCTCCTCTCATATCTGTAATTCTTGCTTCATAGTAGCACCACGTCAACATGCTGGATAGAGTTTTGAGGCCTCATTACTAAACTGCCTCCTTTCCTACATCTGGCAATGTTTTTTCTATACTGCATGTACATAGAGAGAGAAGCTGGTTTTTAGTGTTTTGCAGCCACACGAGTTTGGAGGAAAATCCTGGCATATGTTCCTCATCTCTCCCTCTAGATTTGTGGTAGAGTACTTGGGGTAAGAAAACATGAAAATTTCTCACCAAAAAAAAAAAAAAAAAAAAAAGTTTTATAACAGCTGCCTTTATCCAGCTTCCTATATTTCTGATAAACAATATACATACGCATGTATACACATATATATATATAAAAATATATGTGTGTTTAAATAGATGTGTATGATAACTACATAATATATTTAACATTCTTCTGTGTTGACATTAAACTGAAACTTGAGCTCAAGAACATGGGTCACAAAGTAAATATTTACTCCATTTAAGCACCCAGTACACAGTTACTGATCAACCACAGCAATACAATCAGAGCAACTGGGCATAAGTCTTTTTTCACACCTTTCAGGAAGGCACTAAAGTCTTATGGAAACTTACAGACTCACTTGCAGGCTTAAGAAAGAGTACTATGTATAGAATACATAATTCCATTCATCATAACTTCTAACAGTTTTATGAACTGTTGAGTCCTGCATGTCATTCAGACCTGTAGGTATTAAATTAGATCTGAATTTACATATGTTTATACACGTGCATTTGTGTGCTGAAAATATTTGTGTACTGCAGCTTTTTAGAAAACAATCTATATTTTCTTCCTAACTTCAATCGATCCTTTAAAATTGGACAAGCCAAAAGACATATTCATAATTTTATGTATAGACAAGTACACATGAAAGTGTACAGGGGCGACTGCACATCCTTTTCTTTTTCCTATGTTTAGAGATTTAAAGTTCTCTTGTAAGACAGATACAATCCATTCTATCGGCTACAAACATAAGAATGAAAGCAATTACATTTTAAAGTCACAGACAGTTTACAAAAATACATATCTGAATTATCTGACATAGCATAGTGTATATTAGGAATTCATTTTTCTGTCCTATTACAACAAAACTCTTTCTTGTGGTGATATGGATATGGTTACTGTTGGTACACCTGTAAAACTATTTGCACAGAGAAAGCTTAGCTGATGAATAATACAAATGTGTTTACAGTTTGCTGATTCCTAATGTTACAGGATTTTTTGTCTAGCCATACACAAATGAAAGTAAACTAATGTCTTGATATTTCTTTTTTACTTAGTGCACTTAGCCATAATTCATTTTCTGCTCTCTACTCTAATGAGGAGGTTTTGATTGACAAAGGGCTTTCTACAGAAGAATGGTGGTATCTAGGCCCCAAAACTGTTGTCTTTCTCAAAGACAGATGGTAAATCTGTCAGCAGTAGCATTCTGCACAACAGCAGCCCAGATGCTTTTAAGCTTTCTGTGTGAAGCCTCTCCACCTCTCAAGAGTACCAATGGGCTACTTGCCAGACAAAGGTCCCCGAGGCAATTAGCTGCCTCTGAATTCAACTCCAGCTGTCTGGGAAGTCAAATGAATGCAGCTTGTTTGGTCATACACCATTTAATGTGAAGAGTCTGCTTCTTTATAATTAAGGCAGCCTTCTATACATCAGCCCAGCTGTGTTCTAAAAAAACCACCTATATGACCTTCACTGTTCACAACAGAAATTTTGGTTTATGGTACCTTTTATTTTTTATTTAATGAAAACTATAGTCCTAACAATCATTATTTTGTAACTTTTCTGCATGAGTATTTTTGTCATCCCCAGGACCTTGCAGCCACAGTATTTGCAAGTCATGTAGAGCAAACTAAAGGACAAAGAGCACCGTGAAACCTTTTTCACAGTATTCCTCACAGCTGAAGGCTTTGCACTGCAGCTTTACTAGATCCCCGGATCCATCTCTAGGATGACTGGGGCACATTGTAAAATTTATTAAAACATGAAAATTGATGTTAGCAATTAGAAATTACAGAAAGATTGTATTTTTGGTGGACAGAGTGTCAAGCCTAATTCTCAGGCATACCAGAGAAATTAAAATAGAACCTAGATCACAGATTATATGCTACCAATATAGTAGTATATTAGATTTCTGCTACACACCATCTTGTAGGAAGTCAACCAAAGAACATTTTCTTTCAATGGTTGCAGTACTGGATCTACATGGCAAGGTATTGATAGTGGGGCAGGGGTGGTGCTGCAGGGATGGCTTCTGGGAGGAAACATCAGGAGCTGCCCCCATGTCGGACAGAGCTAGTTCCAGCCAGCTCCAAGATGGTCTCGCCACTGGCCAAACCTGAGCCAAACAATGAGGTTGACAGTGCCTCTGTAGTAACATATATAAAAAGGGTTAAAACCGCTGCACAACAGCAGCTGGGAGAGAGTGAGAAAATGTGTGAGAAACAACCCTGTAAGTCAGTGGAGAATGATGGGGAGAAGATGTCCAGGCACCAGAGCAAAGATTCCCCTGCAGCCTTTGGTGGAGACCACGGTGACACTGATTGCCCCGGCAGTCCATAGAGGTCCATATTGAAGCAGATATCCACACTGCAGCCTATGGAGGACCCCACTCCGGAGCTGGTAGATGTGCCCTGAAGGAAGCTGTACCTCATGGAGGGCCCATGCAGAAGCAGGCTTTTGTCAGGAAGTGTGGCATATGGAGAGGAGCCCATGTTGAAGCAGCTCTTCTGGCAGGACCTGTAATCCCCTGGGGAACTCATGCTGGAGCAGCCTGTTCCTGAAGGACCACACCCCATGGAAAGGATCCATGCTGGAGCAGTTTGTGAAGAACTGCAGTTCATGGGAAGGACCCATGTTGGAGATGTTAATGAAGAATTCTAACCCATAGGAAGGACCCCATGCTGGAGCAGGGGGAGAATGTGAGGAGGAAGGAGTGGCAGAGACAAAGCATCATGAACGGACCACAACCCCCTTTCTTCATTCCCCTGCGCGCTCTGGGGGAGGAGGTAGAAGAGTTGGAAGTGAAGTTGAGCTTGAGAAGAAGGGAAGGGTGAGGGAAAGGTGGTTTTAGATTTGTTTCTATTTCCCATTAACCTACTGTGAGTAACTGACAATAAATTAAATTGATTTCCCGAAGTGGAGTTTGTTTTGCCCATGGTTGTAATCGACAAGTGATCTCCCTGGCCTTATCTCAAGACATGGGCTTTTTGTCATATTTTCTCACCCTGTCCTGTTGAGAAAGAGGTGTGATAAAGTGGTTTGGTGGCCACGTGACATCCAGCCAAGGTCAACCCACCACAGTTACAGATATTTATGACTATACTAATGTATTTCTTGAAATATGAATATTTTTATAGAGATACATTGATTTTAACACACGTATAATAATGTCAGTACTTAGACAATGCTGTTCAGAGACACCATATGGTAAAATTCTCAACACATATTTCATTGTTTCAAATGAAAAAAAATTGTTTAGGCATTGCGCAGCAACCACTACTCAAGCAACATGCTCCTGACTTCAATGACCACTCAGAAACAACAACAACAACAGAAATCATTAATTTCACTGTCCAGTCAGTCAGAAATGAAATTTTTTGATAATTTAATATTTTGAAAACAGTTGATGAGTTTAATTTATCTTTCCTTCCTAGGTAATGGAAAATTGAAAATTTGCCTCTCATGCATGTAGTTCTACAGATTCCAGAAAATGTAATTTTTGTATTAACACAAACATAATTCAAGGGAACATAAAAAAACCAGGAAAAATGTAGAAAGTCTCTGTGTTGGAAACATTTGCAAAAGCAATGCAAATTATAAAGAAATTTTATATATACATTTGCATATCTATACCTCTACATACACATGTTTATACAGATACATGTACTGACAATATCAAAAATGAGGATGTTCAAATCTATGGGTCAGATCAATTCATCAGTTTGTTGATATTAAGATAAATAGCAATAAATATTTTGTTTGTTGATATTAAGTTAAATAGTACCAGGCAACTAACTTGAAGAAATGAATCCTCTTCGAACACTATCTGCCTTACAGCTATTTAAAGGAATCCTTCTTTACGAAAACACATCTATATGCAAAGTTCCACTGCTTAACTCTCCTACTAAGCTAGTACAACTTCCTGAAATGGACCAGTCAAAATATAAATTCCATCCAAACAATATTATATAGTTATGTATTCCTGTGAAAGAATTCATTTGTTACTCAGAAAATTTAAAAAATCACTCCTCTGCTCTCCTCAAATCAGTCATATTCTCTGTCCTCTCTTTTAAATCACAATCAGCTGTAATCACTTCATGGGAGAGAGAAAATCCTTTGCAAGATTGTAGAACAAATCTTACTTGCGTCAAAAAATTATGTTAGAACTCTCCTGGTTTTAGAGTAGGGTCAGTGGTTGAAAATTTCATCCACAAAATAAGGAGGTAGCTATATGCACAAGCATGTATGTTACACAGATCTTCCAAGGTACGACAAAGAAATAGCTACATTATGGAGGAGATAAGGCGATAATTCAATATATGAATTCAGCATAATTCCTCCAAAAACAATAGGAATACTTTGATTTAATACCAGATGTTTCCTGTGACCAAGATTCTATGCAGCTTAAAGACCCCAGAAAAACATTGTGACCATTAAGGAAAGTGATATTGTAGTTATTTTAACAGAGTAAGTATTAGTGTTACAGACATGAACTGTGTGAGATGAAGAAAATGGTAATGAAGACTGGGAAAAAATTATAATTCCACAATCAATGAGCCAGAAGATGTCAAAAAGATCATGGCTAGGAAGTAGCAGATATGAATTATGCACATAGAGAGCCTTCACAAGAATGAATTTTTGGCAGGAAATAACCGGATAAATAATTATTCCCTTTCTAGGAATGGAAGGGAGGCGTATAACTCTTGAGGCTTATGAGATAATGGAGTGATATCAGTCATGCAACAGTGATGTTAGCAGCAGCAGCAATAAAAGGGAGAGAACTCCACTGAGCTCCCAGGTTCTCTTCTTTTCCTCTGTTTTCATTAGGATCAGCACAGCAAAGGCACTATTAGACATGTTAGCTTGACTGCAACCTGGCACTTGGTATTGAGGTAGAACTGAAGTTGTAGCCTTAAAATATAAAAACCAATGACTGAGACCTGTGTTTCAGACACAGTGTAAGTACAGCCTAAGAGCTAAAGCTAATTTAACAGTCACCACAAAAGAGATGGCACAAATAGTAATGAATGTCACAACGAGGGCAACTATATTTTCCTCAATGTCTAAATCCAGTCAATACTCTGACCAAAATTATCTCCTTTGTTTTCAATAAACCTCTGATTATCTGCAATTTTATCTCAAACTTGCATATTACTTCATTCACCTAGCTACTATAATAAGTAGGGTCTGCTGTCCTGGTAACTGGAGACAAAAACAACCAGCAAATCAACTCATAATCACGGTTCAGTGTGTACTGATCCCAATGAAGTATTGATTTTTGAAGCACAAGCAATTTCTGGTCCACAACAGTCTGGCAAGATATACACCGTAAGAAAGTTGGAACTGAGCTTTCCAAATGATTTTATGAAGCATCTACTCCTTTTTCATATCTCACATGCTTTTGCTGATATGGATTCCTAATTCAGAATGTTGTATATCCCCACATAGAAATAGATATCAAGTGAAATAGGAGTTTTTTTTAAAAAAAGAAATTAACCTTTTATCCCATATATGTAAAGCAGTCAAACCCCATGTACCTTTCATATGCGTTAACCCTAATTCTGGTTTTGTAACTGAAAATACAATTTGAATATATCTTTTGTACAAGATAGAAGGAATACAATAAGATCAGTTACACTGCAGACATCCATAATGCACTAATTTTACTGAAATCCCTCACTGGTGATATTAAGACTGCATGTCACAGTCATTAGAACAGATGAAAGTTTTGAATTTAAAAACTTTAATGGACAGCCATTGAGTTAGGCTGTGATGAAAAGATTGAGCATAACAGTCTAAAGGAACGATACAACACAAGGCTAGCTTAACACATGTGCTGTTACATACATCCTTCCTTTAATGAAGACCCGTGTCCATAGAGTTGACTCTATGCTCAGCCTTTCAGCAGACCCTCAGCATTTATTGCTTGTTATCAAGGCTTCCACTGCAACAGAGGACTCATGTCTCTGAAGAGATGGAGGCAAGATTGTTGATTTAAATAGGGAGCTAGATGAGAATCCATGTCACCAAAGCTGCCTAAACAAATGAAAATGCTGATTGATTGCCATCACTCTCCAAAGGAAATGACCTCAGTAAGTCTGCACAAGTAAGGGGAGGAGGAGGAGAGGAGAGGGCAGATTTCTGGTCAACTGGATAAAAGACCAGATTTCAGCAACTATCATCTAAATTAAATTCTTAGGACATATCAATGTTATGATTTAGTTCTTTAAATAATAGGTTTTCTTTACAGAGGAAAAAATGGAGCATGTTAGAAACTGACTTTGGTTCCAGTTCCATCCCTAGTAATCTCCACTCTGTAAAAATTTCTCCTTCAGTAGGATTTTGAAGAATGTAAGACAGCATGAAATATGTGTTAATACTTGTAAAACTTGTAAAATCTGAAATTTTACTAACAAAAAAAAAAAAGTTATTAGAAGTCATGAGCCAAATTTCATTAGTCTTTTTTTTTTTTTTGTCACAGACTATCTGCATTTTTATCAAAGGCAAAACTCTTATTTGAGAGGAATTTAATTTACATATTATGAAATTTAACCGAATGGAATATTGCAAGTAACTTTATTGACAACAGGATATGACCATGAAAGTCAAAACAAGCTTTTGGAAAAGTGAACGATATTAAGGATCAAGTGAAACTGGTAATTCTGCTTCATGCAGAATTTCAAAATAGCAAAAGTTGTTTTCATTCTGAATTGGAGGAAAGACAATAATTTTACATTCTCCTTGAAACCAACATCTAAACAGTAAGTAATATAAGAACAAAAACTTTGTACTTTCTTTCAAAATGTTAACAATCTAATAGATGGTTAGCAGCCAGCTGACTGCCAAGCTAACTGCCAAGGATTCAGATTCCTTTTGTCCACCAGGTCCTTCTAACTCTAGTCTATCAGTTTAGCTGTCAGAAATCAGCATGTTTTTCTCATTAAATGCATACTTAAATTTCAAAAAAAATAACAAACACCAAAAAACTATATCATCAATGATATTATACAAACTCGGGAGTATATGGCACTTTTCAGGATATACCCTTATGTCTCTAGCTATTGGATAATTGACTGGAAATGTCTATGGGTCTTTCTGGTGATTAGAATGTATTATACTGAACACTGATAATAATTGGAAAGATTGAATGTGAGAACAGTTTTATTAAAAATGAGACACAGAAGAAACTGATTAGACAGCTATTCCACACTCCAGCTAAGAACAGGTTGTTCTTTATGGCATTTGGTCAGCTCTTCTTTAAAGAAACAAATACATACAGTACTTTAAAAAGTTCTTTTTTTTCAGCTAAAGATGGCAGCAGAGTGGCATGTAACACCATCAGAATGCTGACCTTATCTGTTAATAGTGTGTTTTAATTATTTATTTACACAAATTAAACATTCCCCCCCCCTCCATTTGATTAAAGAACATCATATTGCGGCATAATCAGAATAGTTCCAAAGATTTCGAATCTACTTTCAGTTAATGACTAGAAGTGTTAATATAATAGTTAAAGATTACAGATTGTTCATGAATAATGTGTCTGCTTGTTGCATGCAATGGCAATTGGGACATTGCCCTGTCACTACAATTTGACATGTTAGTGTATATATTAAGGTGCACAAATGACACAACTGAAAGAAACATGTGGTCAAGACATGTGGCTAAATCATTAAGCTACCTTTGAAAACATTTTAAATCGTTTCTATTGATTAATTGACCAGACTTTGGGTGGGGTAAATCAAAATAATGTTAATGACTTCAATACAACTATACCTTCTAGTAGACAGAAAAAGGAACTTTTCCTGGAAATGTCATGAAGTTTTCCCCCATTCCCTAAGGTAGGTCCTCAACTGGAGCATTTCATCCAGTTTTGGACAGTGAGATTTAAGATATTATCTGCCAAAATGCAGTCCAGGGGAAAAAAACAAAAACAAAACCAAAACAAAACAAAACAACAACAAAAAAAACAACAACACAATAAAAAAGAACAAATACTGCCTCCACAAAATAATTGAAATGAAATTTTTATCCTAAAGAAGGGAGGTTTACAGTTAAACCAATATGGCTTCAAAGACCATAGGAGTAATGTTTTCTGTGTTTATCATGTAAGAAAAGAAACAATGGGCTTAACTGCATCAAAAAAAGATTAAACATTAAAAAAGGTTTTTTAAAAGTAAGAGAAGTAAAGCATGAGAATACTTGGCTGAGTGACTCTATCTGTCACTGACAGTTTTAAAAAGGGATTAGGCAAATATGCACTAGAAATTATATAAACATATAGAATCCTGCATTGTATCCAAAGAGTGAGTGAGATGACCTTGCAGTGATCCTTCTAAGATTTTTCCATCTTTCTACTATTACTGTGCTTATTTAGCCATTTATTCTAAAAAGCAAGTTTGATTGATTGAACTGAAAGGTGGGGTTTTTTTCCTAATTCATACCGACATACGTACATCAGCAAATTTTGAGACAAGTTCTCATTTGCTCTGGCCTTTGTAAACTATAAAGGAGAAATGCATAGGAAGGGCAAAACATAAATAAACTATATATCAGAAGAAGCCACACAAATAATTCATGGAGGAGATATTGCTAAGGTGAACAATGGTAAGCACAACGAACCTGAGAAGACTGTCCCTTGCCATGTTACATTGCTCTTAGATACTGAGCTTCTTGTGAATTTGAAAGCCTCTTGGTCCTGTCGCTGGGCACCACTGAACAGAATGTGGCTCCATCTTCATTGCACCCTCCCTTTAGGTTTTGTATACACTGATAAAATCCCCCCTAAAATGGACTAAAGAGTGCCAGCTCTCTCAGTCTTTTCTCATAGGAGAGAAGCTCCAGTGCCTCAACCATCTTTGTGCCCCTTCACTGGACTCTTCAGTATGTCTATTCTTCTTCTACTAATAAACTCAGAACTGGATATAGCGGTGTGGCCTCACCAGCAGGTTGAGACTTGCTGGCAATACTTCGCCTAATGCAGCCCAGGATACCATTAGCCTTCTCTGACACAAGGGCACATTGTTGTCTCATGTTCAACCTGGCATCCACCAAGATGTGAACATTAATCAGAAACAATCTGCTCATGGTTTCAGGAATATTGCTATTCTTATTAGTAATATGTTAATACCTAAGAGCTTCCTAGTCATCAGTTAGAACTCTACCATGCAGGAAATTACAGTCTTATTCTGTGGAGAAATGGTGAAAAACAAAAGGGAAAAGAAAAAAGGGAAATAAAATAGAAAATTAAAATTAGAAAGGAAAAAAGGAAGAAGGATAAGGAAAGGGAAAAGGAAAGGGAAAGGAAAATGGAAAGGAAAAAAGGAGAAGGTAAAAATGAAAGAAATATTTAAAAAGAAAAAAGAAAAGGAAAAGGAAAAGGGAAAGGAAAAAAGAGAGAAAAAGAGAAAGATAAATAAGAAAAAGGAAAATAAAAGAAAAAGAAAAAGAAAAAGAAAAAGAATTAAAGGCAGGTTTCATTTCAAATTATAACTTCCAAATCAAACAATGTATATTTTATTAAAGGAAAAAGTGTTCAGATGCAACACAAAAGCAAACACTTTCTGAGTTTTCTTCTGCACTATGTCTTTGTGATAGCTGCCTTTACCCTAGAACCAAAAGCCAAATCTCCATCTCAATTGCAGTTATGCACTATATATGCAGAGAATTAATTCTGTTTTAGTAAGTACCAACCTGGCATTCAGCCTTTGTAAATTGAGGTCTTTATGTTACATGCAAAATGAAAATACATTCACTACAGAAAATAATGAGCAAAGACAATTATTACTACAGGAATGCTAGCTACAGTTTCAGGTGTAGTTGTAGTACTGAAAGGGTAAAGATTTGGTCAGAAATCATTGCATCAACATCAAGAATGCAAATCTGGATTTATTTCTTTGATTCCTTTGCTGCAGCTGTTGTAATCTATTCTTTGATTAATATAACCCACAGAATATTGTGTCACTGAAATTTCAATTTGCATTAGGGAAAAAAAATAATCAGCAAACTGAGACTTTCAGTCTCCCTGGATTAAGAAAATTAGTTTCAAAACAAATATTTCTGTTGATGTTCATATTCCTGTCACTTTATTAAATTCTCTGTTGGCCAGAAAGGACATCACACTCAGAGTTATGAAAAATTAGACTTTTAAAAAAGATCAAGTTTCATCCATTAACATTAAACTCTAAGCATTGGAATTTAGTCTGAATTTTTCACAAACCAGCTTATACCATCGCTGCCTTTCAGCTATTTTGTCACTGTCTCCAGTGCTGGAGATCTGTGTAGTCAGAAAACAGATACTGGATTAGATGAGCCCACAATCTAATTCAGCATAGCACTTCATAAATATTTGTCACAGATGTGTTTCCTTAAACAGGTCTAAACAAAGTATCCGTAAGAAAGCCTACTGTTTTCTCCTGTCCCATCCCAGACATTTGAAAGCTCACTTGCAGCAGGAAACTAGAAGGACTGGGGAACACACTTAGTATTACAATGAAAGTTACACAATAAGGCAGAGACATCAGTAAACTGAATTCAAAGCCGAGGCAGGGATATTATTTCCTGCATAAATGACTGTTTTATAAGAAAGCAGTTCTTTCCTGTAATACTCAAGATTTCCTTTCCTTTTCTAAACTTGCAGCTCTTTTACCCAAACTGTGGTTTTGTGTGACAAAATATACTCTAATTTCCCTCAGCCACAGGGCAGGTTTCTTTAAAACACAATTCTACCTTGAAAGTGAGGATTTAATTCTCTGTTCATTATGCCTCAGTGATTCCAATATTCAAACTGTTAGCAATGAGTATGAAAAAGATATTAACTGTGAGCCACACATATTCAACCTGAAAGCCAACCTGCCTCTTTCCTTTAATAGAGTAATAAAGATTCTGCAGACCAAATTATATCTCAATTACAAATGTGTAGCTTCATTGTTTTCTGATTATGTTTTCAATGACACCTGTGGCACCCTGTTGCCATTAATGTTTTTATGCATGTGTAATCCTAGGTAACTAACTGAAATCTGCTTTATCTTGCCCTAGCTGATGCTCTAGAAGAGATTGTATTATGTTCCTTTTCTTTAATATTTCCCAAAAGTTAATGTAGAGGAAAATAATTTTAGAAATCCTACTCTTTTTTTTGTGACTATACCTTGTAAACAATATCCTCTTAAGAAACATACTTCTGTTTGATCAGAAGAATGGTAGAAGCCTGATACTTAATGGCAGTATATCCAGAAAGTCAGTGGCTTTATGTCTACATTACTCAAAAAACCCTGCTGCAGAATAGAATTTGGACAGTGAGGTACATTCTCATGAAGTAGAAGCATCTTCATGCACAAGAAAAAACTTGACTGTCTATATATTGTGGTGATATAGTTGAAGTATGACACATAAGCTAGGAAATCATCTTTCAGCAAGGGTTTTTAGCCTGTGACCATGCTTGCATATTTGTGCTACTTCTGTTCTAGAGAGGAAGCCATTAGAAAGCCATGAGCTAAATGATGAATTTTAAAAGATATTTTGGCACGTAAAGATGAAGACAGGTGTCCAATAAGATTTTGGTTAGTGGTTTTGTTCCAAACTTCCATTATAATCAATTACTAAGGTTAAATTCTTAAATATCTTTTAGAACACATTTTTTCTAAATTTGTCTTTGATCACTTTTGACCAGCAGTGTATATACCTCATTCATTCTTGAATAAGATTTTACTCACAATCTAATTTTAATAAAATAATCTATGGAAAAGTCAATCAAGCCTGAGGGAAGGATTGATTTTAAACTCCTTGGAAGATGAAGCACCTTTGGAGTCCATAATTAGAACATTTAAGTGCCATAGTGATGAAAACATCTTTCCCAGAATAGTGTTAGACAGCAGTCTTAAGGGAGGTAGTTGTGCACATAAACTTTTCAACATAACTGCAATTTTGCATTTAGTTGGCTAAATTAGTTTAGCTAGATTAGCGTAGAAATATCTTCATAAGTTTTGCCTATGTGAAGCAGCTGCTGTACATATCTGTTAAATCCAAAAACTAAATGCAATAACTTTTAAATAATTTCATATCAGTCGGATTTGTAATGTAATTTGGAATACTCCAAAAGTAAAAAAATAATAATGGGACTGCAAGAGGGCACAAATTTAGTATAGTAGGCTGTTGTGGTTTTGGCTGGATTAGCCAATGGGAACGACAGATGGCCCCTCCCTCCCCCCTCTAAAAAAGAGAGGAGAGGAAGAGATAAAGAGATTTATGAGTTTAGGAAAAAACTAAACTACTTTAGTGAAAATATTAATAAATATTGAAATAATAAATAATAATAAAACAATTTTGAAAAGGAAAAAAAGTTATACAATATATACAAAACTGTGTCAAGCTCCCAGGATGATGATCACATCACCAGCAGGCACAGGGAAAAGTCCCAGACTGGACTCAGCAATGAACAGGAGCTGGATTCCTGATCTGGAGTCAGGAATGCAGAGATCGGGATCAAAGGCAGACGAACACACACGGTCCTCCTCAGACGTCAGCCACTGAAGAAAGAGGGTTGACCCTTTGATCCCTCAGCTTTTATACTGAGCGTGATGCAGATGGGATGGAATACCCTGTTGGTCAGTTTTGGGTCACCTGTCCTGTCCGCTTCTCCCTACAGGTGTCACCCCTTTACGCTTTTCCGCTTCTGACCCTCCAAGGGGGCAAATAATGAAGTTAGCTGACCTTGGTTGTTATAGCAATAAGTATAAGCAAGGGCGTCTCTGCATGCCATTCCTTGGTATAATCAGGTCTTATCACTGTGAGAGTGAACAGTTTCCGAACAATATGCTGTTAATTTCAGAGTTTAGTTAGTTAGAAGAGGCCCAGCTAAAAAGGAAAATTACAAATCAGAAAATTGGTTCTGTTTTACCTCAAACCAGGACATAGGCAATAATGTCTATTACCTTACTTGAACGCTTTCGTGCAGAAAAATCCTGTGTCTTTCAGATCAGTAAGCTAAAATTTCATGCTATAGTCCTATCAGTATGAATGAAATGAGGAATAAATATGGTTGTTATTTAAGAAAAGTCACTGTATAAAATGCAATAAATTTTGAGGATAAATAACATTTGTTTTGAATCCACTGTTTCAAATAGCATATGTTGTTTACTGTTGCTAATCAAAATTTCTCATTAATGTTTTTTTTTAAAAACAAAACAGTAGACACAATTTTTGGGGATGGCATTTTTTAAGTTTATAGTTTTTTTCTTCTTCTGAAACAAGAAAGTTGGAATCATTCTTATTTTTAACAGACACAGAATTTTTATTTGTTTTTGTACTGTTGGTGACGGTCTCTGTTCCAGTACTGATGAATGTGTGGAACTAGAATAAGATAAACTCCAAATACACTCAGAAATAGATTACCAAATTTTTCTGCAATGGTAATACATCTGACGTGCTGCTACTCAGAAGGAGGAGAAAGACCAGATTTAATTAATTAAACAATACTGATAGCTATCTTGAAGAGATATGAAAAGTTATAGCCTGAAAATCAAATTAGTGCAAGAAAAACTTTACTGCAAATATGGGTTTTTATTAGTACAGAAAAAAACATTTATGTGTCTGTATAGATTTACAGCTAATAGTTTCAAAATGGAGTCTAAATGGTTTCATATAGATAAGTGATACTATAAGGCTTGTGGAAAATAAGTTTCAAAATCACTAGTATGGGGGTTGCCCAAAAATCCTTCAATAATAATATCTATAATATTAAAGTTGAAGTTAACAGTCTTAAGCAATCAAATCTGTTCTTCAGATTTCTTTTGAATACCTTCATTATCATCATGTGTCATTCCATCTGCCAGCTACTCCAACAAAACTGATAGGTTTCTTCTTCAGTAGGTCTTGAACTCATCACTGTAAATATCCTATCAGCTCTAAAGCCCTCTGGAAGTCTAATTTTCTATCCATGAGTTTGTTTTGCCTTATGCCATAAAATCATAGATATCTCATATAATGAAGCCTGAAATCTAGCTGAGGGAAGCTATAAATGTAACGCAGTATAATCAGAATGAAGAAACTTCATTTAGAAAACCACTTTATTAAACTTGATTTACACAAATAAAACAAATATAAATCAGGAAGAGATTCACATACAGGTATTTTACCCCTCTACCAGATGAATTATTGCACTCATACAACCTCAGCTGTATTGGAACTGGCTTTGGTCTGAGCATGCAGTAAATAATTCCTTTCAAATAGCCTATTCCACACAAAATACTGAAAATAAAAATGGGAGGAGTTTATGTTAATGAGACATTTGCCAAAGTTTTAACTTGTATATATGTTGTCTTTCTATATTTAAACTATTATATCTACTTGACTGATATTGCCATTTGCGAGCTTAAAATGGCTGTTTGTCTTGTTGACATACACTACCATTATAGAAAAACAACTGTCATAGTTTTGTTGCTGTGCACTAACTGTGAATGAAAGTAACTTGATATGTAGGATACTCGTTGAATTTGATTAAAATAACCAACATTTTAAATTCATGCAGAAGGTGAATCAGATCCCAGCATAAACTTTCCATCTCTTAACTCTATTAAATGGTCTTTCTCTTGCTGCTATTAAACTTTTTTGTCAGTAAACAAATCAAGTATTACATCCTAACAATTTCCTAGCTCAGTCTCCAAAAGAAAATTATTCAGGTCATCTTATCCAGAATGAATTATTAAGAAAACTTAACTCGTACTTTAGAAGATTTTACTTAATATTTATTAAAATAAGGTGTCCCAAAATATAAGAGGTCATCACAAGAAACAGAAATGCTATTTGAAGATACACGAGGAAAATTCATTCTCTCTCTCTCCTCCTCCCGCCTGTCCTCAGCAAGAATTAAAAGGTGTTAAAATGTTATATGGCTTGGAAAAAAAAATTGTTCACAAAAGCATCTGCAGCTTCTGAGCAGAAAAGGAAACTCAGTTAACTTGCTGCAGTACTTGAAACTCAGAATAAATCAGTGATTCTCAACATTATACAAACAAGATACCAGCAGGAAGTTTTGAGGTGAAACAAGTGCTCCAAAAAAAGAAAAATGTAGATAGAGATTTTTATATGAAAAATAGGAAGAGATAACTGAAAAAAGCTGTAGAAGTCCCATACACAGAACAGAAGACAACAAATGAAATACGGAAACCATCTTGACCCTAGGAAAGATGAGACAGACAGTCTTGGAATTTTATTCATGGATTTCTGGAATGCTACCAAATGTGGTGCAGTCACTAGGATACATCTACAGCTGTAAAGAGGTGTTCAAAAGCAAATTCATGCTCATATATCATGACCATACATTTCAAATTCAAACAAGCTCAGTACTTAAGCTTTTCTCTCACATGTTTGGACATGATATACAGCAAATAAATAGCCAGTAATCAATAGAGAAAACTAAGTTTCTGTGAGCTGTTAAACAGAAGAATGAAAGTCTATTTACACTTGCACATTCCAGTTTCATTGCCTGATTGCTGTTGTTTTATCCATTCATAAAATATTCTGCCCAACTGTCTATCATCCTCTCCATGCTTCTAAAAAAATAAAATAAACCACCAGGAACCATTGGAAGCTACTAATTTATGTTTTTCAGCCTACCTCTTCCTAGATGCTATAAAAAGTGGACTCACTGTAAAGCTTTAAAATTGCTTTTGAATCATTAGGTATGATCCCCATTAGAAATGTTACACTTCCAGAGGAAGCCAAAGGAAACATTTCTTCCTGAACCTAATTATTTAATGTTATGTTCTGAAATTTGATTGATAGCCCTTAAAATTTTATCCTAGAAGTACTAGGAGAATGCTTTTCTCAAATATGTGATGTTGGAATATGCTTTTTAAATTTACTAGGCTGTATACCTAATTCCTATCTTACATTAAGGAGCTCCACACAGTAATTCCCTGTGTAAATATTTGCATTCTCCTACATTTTAAAATTAACTGTTTTAACATTGAAAGCCCTCTTATTTTTTTTTGTCATGGATGGAAGTAAATAGGTGCAATTGACTGACATTTCTCTGTTATTTTTCATTACTTTATATATCACCCCAAAGTGATTTATATATGAAATATTAAGACAATATACCTACAGTTCTTGAATCTGAGAACTGAATTCAAAGGAAGGCTGATTGAATACTCAGAAGTGTTTAGTCAGTCCTGATCTCCTCCTTTGATATCAGTAAGGGTTTCAACACTGATCCCTTGGGAGCACACTGAGTGTTATTAAAATCCAAAGAACATAATTGTCCAATGGCACTGCAAGTCACAGATGAACACTGACATCAGGTTCTCTACCATGGGACACCTACAGTAAATAAAAGCACGTAATTTGTGGGTTAATTTATAAATTCTTTGTATTAATATCATATAGTATTATCACTTCTGCATTATGAAGAAATTATTGCCTTTACTAACGATCATTAAAGCATTTCAGAATAAATGTTCTGACTTTTTCTCTATGACGCATTTGCAAGAGAAATCAACATGTTCAAACCAGTACACTCACATACTGCAGTCTTTTTTTTTTTTTTTGTCACTTTTCTCAGGAGCACCATAACTGTGTTGTGTCTCCCAGCTCACCTGCTGCTGTTCACCAAAACAATGATGAGAAATCTTGCCCAAGTTTACAGAGTAGTCTTGGTACTCATGAACTGGATTGCTACCATGGAAAAATCAACCACAAGCTCCAATACAGATGCACACCAATTGTTCTCAAACTTCTGATGGCTACATAAGGGTCCAAGCCAAAAACTGATTCTTTGAACAGCTTCAATCAGCATACATAGAGATATTCAGTGGGTGGAGATATTCTATTTGAGATCAAACCTTATCTCAACCTACACTGGTTATCTCAGTTTAAGGTCTGTATGCTTGCATCAGATGATCCTCCCACTCCAAATTAGTTCTGATGGTATACCTATATACATAGATACAACCATAAAACATCATAGACTTTGGGAACCGAGTCCTCAAAACTTCTGTCTGTCTTTTATGTCTCTTCCTCCCATGAGTTTTCTGCTTCACCTTATTTATAACTTACCTCTAGGTGGAATAAAGTACTCAGAATGTCAAAATATTTATCTTAATTTGCTTGATTAGACATTCAAATTTCTCTACTCAAAACTTTGGTTACTTCACATTGCTTTTTCTAAAAGGCATCTTCTCAGTTTTAATAATTTCCATGTATATTATGGGATTGGAGGATGAGTGTTGGGCTTGTGAACAGTTACCAAAAAATGAAACCTTTAAAGAACAAAAAAGCTTAAGTGGAAATAGGTGAAAAAGTTAATTTTGAATTCTTTAAAAGAAAAAAGGATACAATGATAAAATCAAGCGAAAATGGTGTCCCTAAATAGCCCTCAACTGACCATTGTCCTGCTTAAGCAACTTGATCTCTTTCTATGACCATGTGACCTGCCTTCTCGATTCGGGGAAGGCTGTGGACGTTGTCTACCTGGACTTTGGTAAGGCCATTAACACCGTCCCCCACAGCGTTCTCCTGGAGAAGCTGGCGAATCATGGCATAGACAAGTGTACTCTTCACTGGGTAAAAAACTGGCTGGATGGCCATGCCCAGAGAGTTGTAATTAATGGGGTGAAATCCAGTGGGTGGCCGGTCACCAGTGGTGTCCCTCAGGGCTCAGTTTTGGGGCCAGTCTTGTTTAATATCTTTATTGATGATCTGCATAAGGGGATTGAGTGCACCCTCAGTAAGTTTGCAGATGACACCAAACTAGGTGAGAGTGTTGATCTGCTTGAGGGTTGGCAGGCTCTACAGAGGGACCTGGACAGGTTGGATCAACGGACCAAGGCCAATGAGATAAGGTTTAATAAGGCCAAGTGCCGGGTCCTGCATTTCGGTCACAACAACCCCAGGCAACGCTACAGGCTTGGGGAAGAGTGGCTGGAAAGCTGCCCAGCAGAAAAGGACCTGGGGGTGTTGGTGGACAGGCGGCTTAACATGTGCCAGCAGTGCGCCCAGGTGGCCAAGAAGGCCAACGGCATCCTGGTCTGTATCAGGAATAGCGTGGCCAGCAGGAGTAGGGAAGTGATCGTGCCTCTGTACTCGGTGCTGGTGAGGCCTCACCTCAAGTACTGTGTTCAGTTCTGGGCCCCTCACTACAGGAAGGACATTGAGCTGCTGGAGCACGTCCAGAGGAGAGCCACCAAGCTGGTGAGGGGTCTGGAGGCCAAGTCCTATGAGGAGAGGCTGAGGGAACTGGACATGTTTAGTTTGGAGAAGAGGAGGCTGAGGGGAGACCTCATTGCCCTCTACAACTACCTGAAAGGAGGTTGTAGAGAGGTGGGTGTTGGCCTCTTCTCCCAAGGGAATAATGCCAGGACCAGAGGAAATGGTCTGAAGTTGCGGCAGGGGAGTTTTAGATTAGGTATTAGGAAGAATTACTTTACTGAGAGAGTGGTCAGGCACTGGAACAGCCTGCCCAGGGAGGTGGTGGAGTCGCCATCCCTGGAGGTATTTAAGGAACGTGTAGACATGGCACTTCAGGGCATGCTCTAGTGCCCGAGATTGTTGGTTTGTGTCTGTTTGTGGGTGGGGTGGGGTGTGGTTGTGGGGGTTTGTTTGGTTTTGGTTTTGGTGTTGTGTTTTTTTTTTTTTTCCTTTTGTGGGTTGGACTCGATGATCTCAAAGGTCCCTTCCAACCAAGAAGATTCTGTGATACTCAATGAATTCCCCAAGACTTAAATAACATTTATGACTCACTACATTGTCCATTCATTAGAAGTACTTGCGAAGTTCCTTTTTTAGACATCCTACTTCCAAAGCTGATATCTCAGACATAACCAGAATACATTGCAAGCAGAGTTTTGGGGAGTTTGAGCAGGAAAAAAATAGACTACCAGAAACACTGAAAAGTTTTAACAGCAAAAGGAAAGGAAAAATAGAAAAAAACCTGTTACTTACATTTTTAGATAAATCAAGGACACTGATTGATTTGCTTTATGAAACAAACCATAATAATAAAATAACACAAAGAAAATTCAGTAGGTGTGAGCCCTCTTAGTTAGCTGCTGTCTAGCTGCTACTTATATTCCATCTCTAATTTACAATGACCATATGGATTGGCAAGTATCTGCAGTATAGTTGTCAGATTTTTAAAAGTATTAGTAGGTAAGAGCTACCACAGTTTCTTACAGCTATGTACAGCATAACAGTAGGAACACTACAGCAGGAACTTGTAAGAAACTTTTGGCAGTGAGCTGCATTATTTTATTACACTGGTATACATTTCTTAATAACCTGCATTCATTAGTTTGATAAACTTAGCAAGAGGTGTCAAATGACATGTTTCCTGACAGCCTGTTTCTCTGTCTTTGCTAAAAGTCAAGCCTAGTACCATTACCTATATTTGTTGTAATATTATAATATAATATTTGTTGTACACTTATTAAACTTCCTGGTAATCCATGTTTTTCCTTAACCTTTAGATTCAAGCACTCAAGATAGGTATGGAATCCTTGACATATAAATTATTATGTAGGACGCATGCTTTCTAACTATTTTTTTGCACTGTTTATATAAAAAAGTCTGTTTTGAGTTAGATTTTCAGAAGGAGACTCAATCACATCAACATAGGTAGATTATCTATTTAATCTATTGTAATTTCTTAAAAAGCACTTTAGAGAGAACATTGTATGCGAATTTCTATAGAATAAAATTATTTCAGTAACAAAAATATTTGATTAATTAAACTGTTTTACCATTATCAATTCCATTTCTGTTTACTGATGTATGCAGCTGAACTCTTTAGTGTTGTCTATTACATTAGATCCACATGACTCTCTGAGGATCACCGAATGTCATTGGCATGGTGGCATACTTTACCAGCAAACATATTCCTGTTCATATACACCTAATTCTTCAAACTGTAATGATGAGTGGAAGTGATAACTCTAGGTATTCATGTCAGGTTATTTTTGAGTTTTCAAAATAGTCATGCAAGCCAGTCAGCTTGACAACCACCTGAATTGTGTGGACACCTCTAAAGCAAGTCCTGGTACAAGTAGACCATTGTCACGTTTGTTGCCCTCCAGGCTGGCCGAGTGCAGCCTGCCTCAGAGCATCAACCACTTTTGAGGGAGCTTTGCCAGCAACACCTCCATGCACTCCAGGTTTGGAGAAAGCGAACTGAGTGCTGTAAATATAATTTCCCCAAACAAGTCATTTCTAGCAGTGATAATTTAATATGCCCTTACCTTAAAGTTTGGGATTAAAGATCAGCCTTAGCTGCATGTCCTATTTACATATCTGCTATCTCACTTAAGCCTGAGGCTATTTTTCTGTTTCCTATCAGGTTACTGTTCTATATTTATTCACATTACAACACTGTCTGCCTTAATATTTTCCCCTGATGTTAAACTATTGTTTCATTTGCTGGCTGTTGTGGATATCTTGTTCTCTCTTCTCAGTCAGTGGGCCTGTGAGCCAAATTCAGAAGTGATATGTAAGGTGCTGTAAAATAGATCACATAATATTCACTTGAATTCCCTCAGTATTTCATACTCTGCTCTTCGTAACGTGAAAGGCAATGTAACACAATATAACTCTTATACAAAGTAGTTGAAAGGAGTTGGGTAAGCTAAAGCATCTCCTTCCATAAATTATGCTTTCTTCCAGCTGTTTATTATGTGAGTTAACTTTGATTTAAGTACAGGAGGTCTGAGGGAGAGAGTAAGCTAGTAGACATAAGTCTAAGGTAATTCTCTGTTAGTTGTGGGTACACTGGCAAGTTCATAGATAAACCATGCAAAAGTATAGGCTCTGTGTGGGCTAGTTCAGCTCAAAGGCAGTTTAGCTATGTTAATTACAGATCTGCCTGGCTCCATGTATTTATGAAGACGTTATGCTCCTAAGTCAGCAGAATCAAGCCATCTAAGAACCGTTTTTTTGTGGAAAACGCAAATGAGACACCACGCTGCCTCATGCTGACTCAAAGATTATGACTCAGAGATTATGTTGAAAAACTATTGAACTCTCTGGATTGTTTCCATTATTTTCAGTATCTCATCTTCTGAGTGAAGATAACGGGGTTGACTATAAAACATGCTGTCTGCGTTACTCCTCATTTTTACCTTGTGTATTATTTCTGAATTCAACTCTATTCCTTCAGTTGAACAAAGTACATGATTCAGAAACAAAACTATTTTGATGGCAATCTTACCTATTAGGTAAAATAAAATATCCTCTTTTTATCTGCTAATTTTGCTTAAAAAAATTATTTTTTTTCTGAAAGAGAAAAAGGGGTTTACTTTCTGCAGTGGTCTAAGTGAACCAGTCCAACTTCTCAAGACATAGAAAGGACTCTCGTACACAGCAGCTGGTGACAGAGAGAGTGAGAACAAAACATGAGTCAGAGTATCACAAAGCTCTGGATAAAATGCAGAACTAAATAAAAGTAAATATATGGAGGAAGGGCAGCGGAAACAGATTGTGAGCATGCAGGCTGAAATAAAAAATGAGGCAGGTAGTTCGTCTAAAATATATTGTTATTGCCTCTGCTGAGAAAAAAAAGTTAAGGCCCAGAGAAAGCTGCTAGGCACCTTCTGCTTTAAAAGTTATTGGAGGGAGTGGCAGGAAAAAGAAATCTAATTTGTTTTAAGAAAAGGACAGGTCTGCAAGAGTGAGTTTCTGCAAGCTCTCACTGCTCTAGTGGCTCAGTCCTGTCTGCCTATTTCCCTGAGGTATTCATTGCCTTTCACAATGCTTCAGTCTGACAACCCACTTTGCACTGCAGAGGAGCTTATGGGAACTGTCATCTACATTAATAGGCTTTCCATATTCATTTTTCACTGAAGGTAGATGTGTTTGCAATAGATCCTTTTCACTCAATCCTTTTTGTCACAAGAAGAACGCAAATCATATCTTTATAAATTCTAACACTGTTGTGGAATATTTAACAATAAAAATGTCAATGTTGCTGATATGATCGTATTATTAAAGAATGCATATCAAAGAAAATGGCACTCGATCCCACACAAATTCTGTACATCTGAGAACTTTGTACTATATACAGTCATAGAAATTAATAACAGCAATGCCTAGCTGTTTGTCTTGAATATGAAGATATTTGAATGCAAACTTTATGTCTAAATTTATCTCCAGCTTCTGTGCTAGTCAGTTTTCACTCTAACAGTGTCCAAAGCCATGTCCATGATACAGAGAGACCCTGCAATACTTGCCTTGTGCAAGCATCCTGTAGACACTGCCTAACTTGGAATTATTGCTGGAGTACTGATATATGAATTTAACATGCAGTCTTTATTAGAAAACATTATTTTTTCACATTTTAAACTTGGATCAAATATTAAAAGGACAAATATTTGCATTCTATTCAAATTCAGTGCAAGTATCAACATTAAGAGTAGTTTTAGCGAAGCTTCAGTTTTATCTAGATTATAGAAAAATAGTATACAGAAGTAATTGTTTTTTACTGTTTTTAAGGGGGAAAAAGGGATTGTCCAAGTACTTCAAGTTGTGCTTCTTTAATAAAAGGCTACAGTATTTGTTACCTTTCATAACTCCCAAACAGTCTCTTGTCTGAGAGTAGAGACACACAAAGTACTAATCTGGAAGCAACATCAGACTAATGAGAACTGACATTTTGTATATAAAGCAGATCTAGAATTTTACAGTAAAGATGATGAAAAATTCAATCTCCTTCACTGAATGGATCATGTTGATGTGAAAAGACTACTCTCCACATAAATATATGCTTGGTTTTAATAGTCCTGTCGGTATCACTTTTTCTTTGCATGTATATAATCCTTGTAGTTATTCTATAACAAAAAAATTTAAAGCCATCTAATATTTTATGACATATCCATAATTATTTGACCTCTTTAATTCTAAAAGTCCCCTTTCTCCTATGTGGCATTCCTTTAGTGTATCTCAGGTTGGGGAGTGGAAAAAAACCACTATATGGTCTGGTTCCTATTCAGTCAATTAGTATACACTCAGGAGGTATTCTTCTGTGGCAGACCTATCCATAATTGAATATATGTCAGATAAGATGTTTTACTTATACATCCACTGGGAACAGAAATGAAGACATCAGCCATAAGGCACACAAAGATTTCTCTTCCCTATAATCTCAGTGAAACAGCTGCTATTTGTTTTTAGAGTATTGTCCAGATGCTTAAACAACCCAGGGACTGATTTAGCTGACTCTTCTAAGAATACTAAGTCATTGTTTCAGCGGAAAATATATGAGGTCAGGCTATCCCACGACTTGAAGATGGTAGCTGACAGTGTTTTGTCAACCTAAATCATTACCATTGATGTAAGAACCATCTATGTACTATTACAGCAATTACAAATGTCAGGGCAATTTACAATGGGTTTGGTGTATTGTTAATGATCTTAAACACTTTCAAACTTGTAATCTTAATTGGTATATCCCTACCAGTTTTCATCTAGGGAGAACTGATTTGTTTGCAAAATTTCAAGTCATTTTCCAATTCCATCTTGAATTTCCAATTCTATCTTGAGGATCATCTTGAGTGAGCTCTCACGGCAAGTGCAGGGCAGCCGAGGGATCAGGGCCAGCCAGCATGCGTTTATGAAAAGGAGGTCCTGCTTAAGCAACTTGGTCTCTTTCTATGACCATGTGACCTGCCTTCTCGATTCGGGGAAGGCTGTGGACGTTGTCTACCTGGACTTTGGTAAGACCTTTGACACCGTCCCCCACAGCGTTCTCCTGGAGAAGCTGGCGAATCATGGCATAGACAAGTGTACTCTTCACTGGGTAAAAAACTGGCTGGATGGCCATGCCCAGAGAGTTGTAATTAATGGGGTGAAATCCAGTGGGTGGCCGGTCATCAGTGGTGTCCCTCAGGGCTCAGTTTTGGGGCCAGTCTTGTTTAATATCTTTATTGATGATCTGCATAAGGGGATTGAGTGCACCCTCAGTAAGTTTGCAGATGACACCAAACTAGGTGAGAGTGTTGATCTGCTTGAGGGTTGGCAGGCTCTACAGAGGGACCTGGACAGGTTGGATCAACGGACCAAGGCCAATGAGATAAGGTTTAATAAGGCCAAGTGCCGGGTCCTGCATTTCGGTCACAACAACCCCAGGCAACGCTACAGGCTTGGGGAAGAGTGGCTGGAAAGCTGCCCAGCAGAAAAGGACCTGGGGGTGTTGGTGGACAGGCGGCTTAACATGAGCCAGCAGTGCGCCCAGGTGGCCAAGAAGGCCAACGGCATCCTGGCCTGTATCAGGAATAGCGTGGCCAGCAGGAGTAGGGAAGTGATCGTGCCTCTGTACTCGGTGCTGGTGAGGCCTCACCTCAAGTACTGTGTTCAGTTCTGGGCCCCTCACTACAGGAAGGACATTGAGCTGCTGGAGCACGTCCAGAGGAGAGCCACCAAGCTGGTGAGGGGTCTGGAGGCCAAGTCCTATGAGGAGAGGCTGAGGGAACTGGACATGTTTAGTTTGGAGAAGAGGAGGCTGAGGGGAGACCTCATTGCCCTCTACAACTACCTGAAAGGAGGTTGTAGAGAGGTGGGTGTTGGCCTCTTCTCCCAAGGGAATAATGCCAGGACCAGAGGAAATGGTCTGAAGTTGCGGCAGGGGAGTTTTAGATTAGGTATTAGGAAGAATTACTTTACTGAGAGAGTGGTCAGGCACTGGAACAGCCTGCCCAGGGAGGTGGTGGAGTCGCCATCCCTGGAGGTATTTAAGGAACATGTAGACATGGCACTTCAGGGCATGCTCTAGTGCCCGAGATTGTTGGTTTGTGTCTGTTTGTGGGTGGGGTGGGGTGTGGTTGTGGGCCTTTGTTTTGGTTTGGTTTTGGTGTTTGGTGTTCTGGGATTTTTTGGGTGTGGTTTTGGTTTGGTTTTTTTGTTTGTTTTTTTGTTGTTGGTTGGACTCGATGATCTCAAAGGTCCCATCCAGCCAAAAATATTCTGTGATTCTAAACTGAGGAATACACAGCAGAAAAAAAAAATTTCTAATGGTATTGTGTCATTTCTTTTTCTGGATGTAAATTTCACTGTGAATATATTAAAATGGAAAAAAAATGTTATTATTAATGGATTATATGAGGGCAAGAGAGCATCTAATTGCAACACGTTCCATCTCTAGCCCACACAGGTAATGAAGTTAAGAGGATAAGTTGACACTGATTCATCCACGTGGACTCAGAGCAACCCAAGATTTCCTTGTGCCAAGAGAATCACCACTTGCTTTTTTATTTGTTTCTTTGCAGCCTCTTCATACAATGCTTGCAATGCAAAAGGGCAATGAACAAGGTTAGAAGCTGGTCCTTAGTCATAAGGCGATGTCCAGCCAAAAGTGAAAAAACTAAAATATAATCAATTTAGATAAACTAAATTAAATTGAAAGAGAGCTTCCATATAATTACAACAGGACATTTAGTTACTACCTAAAGAGGTAAGGAATTAACAAATCCATGTACTGGGTCAATTTTCTTGCATAAAAACAAAACAATGGAAAATGACAATGTGTCTTTAATACTTACCATATTGAATAGTTAAAAACTTTCATATTCTGAAGGATTTATTCAATCACAAGAAAAGACTCGTTAAAATAAATAGACCATTTTAGCTCACCCTGTGAGAAACTCCAATTCAGGATAAATGTTTGACTCAGAAAAATTCTTAAGCTTCAAAAATAAACCGTATGGCTAAAGGAGATTCTTCAAAATGCACACTGAAAGTGTTTGATTCCTCTTCTGTTTTTACAGATGTAAATCGCATTTCATTTAAATTGGTAAAAGAAAGTGGAGAATTTGTGCCACATTGTCTAAACAGTGTACTCCAGTTTGAAATTTATAATGCTTTCCTTTTATTTTTTTTACTCAACAGAGGTAGCATTTACAATAAGGCATGGCAGTTAGAATCATGAGGAAATACCCTATAGTCAGTGACTGATTGTCCCTTGATTAGATTCTGCTCCAGGCTACATTTGTTCACATCATTTATTTCTTTCTATTTTCAGGATCCACAATTGCAATCAAATCACAGACATAAACAAATAATCACAGGCTACTTTAGCTGAGAAGAGATTTCTCTTTGCACAGAGGGGAGTCCTACTGTCTTTTTCAAAGCATAGAGAATGTTTTTTTGCCACACACATAAAGAAAAGAATCTGAACCCTTCATTTTTCTTTCTGCCTGAGTGCCACCAAGTCTGTAGGTTGATGTTAGATCAAGTGCAGAGTGTAATCCCCTGCATTTTCTGCTCCCTTTATAGCCCTGTAGATTCTACCTCATGCTTGTTCCTAAGGAAACAACCCCAGGCTCAGGTGTCACCTGCCTTTAACATTACTCAGGGTGGTCTCTTGGTATCTAGCTGATCTGAGGCCAATATTAGAAAGTATAAGCTGCCTTACCTTATCTAACATTACTACCCAAACTAAACACTCTATAAGCTATCATGAAAATCCCCTTCTTAAAGGAATTGCCTTTCAATTTTTTGGATGCTTCAAATTGCTCTAGACTAATACTAGTCAAAAATAAAAATAAAGGTGCTAACTGATTGTAAATACTGCATATCTTCTTCCTCTGGCTACAGTATAATTTTAATGCCTTTGCTTATGAGTAAAATAAAGTGGTTTAGGATGTGAGCATTTTACTTAATTGACGCATTTTATTTTCCACACATTCTGTAATAACAGTCAAAAGCTGAGAGTACTCTTTGCTATGGGATTAATCATCATTAAACACTAAACCATAAGAACATAAAGTAACTTGTCAAACATTAACAAGCTCTACAGATTTAGCAGGCATTACCACAGAATCAGTGTGTAGGCCATCTTTAATGGCCACGTGTCATTATAAATGTATTCAAATTTCTATGCCCAACCTATGATTGATTAATTTTACAAATGTATTAAATCCACTAAAGTAGCTTGCTTAGGAGATTGCCAGAAATTAGAGAGCTGACAAATGAGTTAAGAATTAACTTGTTCGTTGAATGGGCTCAAATGAATATGAAGTTGTCATGCTCATAAAATCCATTAACTTTAGTACATAGCATAGTTAATCATGGAGCACTTCCAGGATTGCTCATTGTGTGGGCCCTTTCCACAGAAAGAAGAAAGACAGAACATTTCTTCTTTTATCTGCAGGTTTTCAGACAATGCCCATATTCTGAGGGTGATCAGATATTTCAGAAGCGTGTATAACATAGTCTACCAGAAAACATGTTAAAAATGAGTTTTAAGGAAATTGCGTTACTTACCTACCAAATACTGTTACATTTCCCAGACTGCCAATCATCCTTTCTTGGTCAAACACATGCTACAAGTCAGATTTTTAGCCAAGCTGAAGGCTCCATTTACAGCAGATGCTGAAATAAAATATGTCACAGTCTTCCCAGGCCAATAAAAAGGTATGTCAATAGCAACTTATTTGATGAAAATACCTTGGACAACCATTTCTTTAAAGAATAGGGAGCAGGGAGTGGAAAATACAGAAGATACAGAGCAAAATATTTGTAACTTCGACAAATAAATTAATCAGTAGAAGAGTCCTAAAGCTATAGAGGCAGACCACAAACAGCTTGCTCCCAGAGACAGCAAGGGTAGCCAAGAGAATTAGCCACCGTGAAAGGGTAAATGTTGACAGAGAACACAGAAAGAGGGCATCAGATTATGCAGAAGGAAGACATGAACTGAAAGACTCAGGAGATTCAAATGGCATAGATCGAACTACACAATGTAGTAAGAAGTATAAAATTGTATTTTGCCTACACTGGTTTGTCTCTGGATCTGTCTATGTATAACACTAATAAAAAGTAACTAGAATCACCAGCACATGCTTTGTGTTTAGTATTTAATATTTGCTTCTGAAAAGTTAACCCTTACAAACCAAAATTTAGTCAAGTGGTTCATAAACTCCAGGGGGTATAGACAGTCCCAGGTGTCAGTAGCTGGGTCATGGCTTGTCAGCTCTCAGGCAAGTTGCCTCCAAGGATATGCCTTTTGTCCCTGATGAAGGGCTGTAGATTCAGGGAAACTTGGTTTAAGAGCAACCACAGCAGACTCAAAAGTGTCTAGCCAGGGAGGATTTGGCTGTGGTTCTTGCAGGGTCCTGGTATACCTGGGTGCCTTAACACATGGCGCTCAGGGGAGAAAACAAAAGACAAAGGCTTAGCCTTATATTGCAGTAAGAACACAGGATAGCCACAGAGTTTAATATAGTGAGTGCCCTTTTAAATGTCATTAAATCAATTCTCCACAAATCAATTCTCATTGAAATTACATTTATCTAACCTTCTGTTCATCCTGCTCTGAGCAATAATCCCATTTACTGCTATTCTCAATGACCCCTCGGATAATAACGCTTCCTTTTCTTGCTCCACACATCTTTTGATAGTAATGAGTTGCCCTGCACATATGCACTTCTAGACTAAGGGTTAATAAGGCAATCACTTGTTTATTAAAGACAATCACATTTGCTCCTCACATTTGATGTTGTAATGTGGCATATTTCAAGAGATAAATTTTATTTTCTGGTAGCAGGTACAATTTCAGTATGTTCAAAAGTTCTGAATCGTGTATTTCACTTACATTTCCCAGTTTTGGTTCATCAAGGTCACAGGGAAGGGGGCAAGTGGGAAGGAGCAAAAACTTATTTTGTTTCCCCACATCCAGAAGATTATCTGGCGAAGATTATACATTTTGGGTTAGGAAACAGAAAACTGAATTGAGAGAGAGACAACGCGTCAATATTTTATTGGACATAATGGATAATCTCCATGTACTGCTAGTTTATGGGTGTGAGACATAAACATTTTCACTATAGACCATATGCCTTTGGAGGACAGTAACATATAATCATTTGATATCAATAATTTTTATGCTAAAAGAGGTCTCCTGCCCTATGAACCTTAAAACTAAAGGAGTTTCTATGCTGGTTTATAATTGTGTCAATTGATTTTAAACATACTTTTTTTCTTCTTTTTTTTTTTTTAATCTGGGTTCCCTTTAATAATGAAACTTCTTTCACAGTCTCCTAGCTTAAGCCGTCAACCTTATAAAACAGCCTCAGAAAACAAGTGACCATTAATGCAAACGGTTCTTTTCCTCAGAAGAACCTAAGAAATCAAAAAAGAATCAACGACTTGCATTGTATGAAAGTTAGTCCCTCGACATGTACGCTAGTTTCTAGTAAAGTGTATAATACACGGTAATAATACTTACCTTCAGTAAATTACTTTTGTTGATGTGCTAGCTCAGTTCAACTGGACACTGAATTGGCTGTACAGAAACAGTCCTAGAGTCCCTAATCTTTGTTTTGAAAGGCAGAAAAACATGCAAAATGTTCCTTATCCTATATGCCTGGATCACAGATCAGGGCAATCCTTGCTCAGAAGTTTTCTTTCTTTTTACTCTTTTTTGGAAAAATCCAGAATTCAGTATTTATTTATAACTATAAAGTCTATGTGCATACTTATAAGTGATGAAATGTTATTCCTATCTTTACTGATTTAAGCTATTTACTTTATGAGTACATTTCTAACAGAGTATAAATGCTACCTTATTTAAAATGTATCTATATACATATATAGGAAAATGCTTAAAATGCTTAGACTCCCTAGGCTTAGATTTTGGAAGTCCGCTTAGTGCTTTAATGGAAACATTAAGCAATTAGGCAGAGAAGATAAAACATTTGTCCTAAAAACCACCATGTTCCTCTGACTCTATTAAAGAGCAAAATAAAATCTTTTTTTTTAAGTTACAGAAATGTGTTCCCACACATCTATAAAGAATGTAGCAAAATATAATGTTTTCCTGTATTTCAATGATTAAAGGTGATTTTATTATAAAACTAATAATTTTATCATTAGTAAATTCATAACTACCACTTCCACTTTTCCTCTGAAAGATACCATAGAAGAATGAAAATGAGCTGTCTGCAATGGGAATGTTGAAGCTACTTCTCAAGCAAAATTCCATCTGAGATCATTTGAAGCTGAGCCTAAAATAAAAATTAAAAATATCAGCTTAGTTGAAAATCCCGAGAAGAAAATGAACAGCTACTTCAGAGGTTTTGGCATGTGCATTATATCTGTTCATACAATGGAAAACACCATGGAAATTTAAGTCCGAGTTTCAGTCCAAATCTACAAAATAACCCCATTAGCTTTGTCCTTGCATAATTTCTCCTTTTCATGCACTTTTTTAAGGGGGACAGTTAGGCTTAAAGGTCCATCTTTAAGGTTGTCCTTTTGTAAGTTAGCTTGCAGTATTAGGGTTGACTTTCTGATAAAAGGTTTTTCCTAGTGTGTAGCAAATAGCACTTGTATTTCATTGCCAATCAAAATATCCATCAGTGACAAAATAAGAGATTATTACTGTGCAGAAAGGAGGAGGCATATTTCTTTACACTGAAATTTTAGGTGCTTAGTAGTTTTGGCAACAGTTTTTTTCTTTATATAACAGTATCATATTTATATAATTCATAAAATTCTCTAAATGCAATAGCACAAGTCTGTAAATCAGCATTAACTAAAGGGTATCAGTTACAAAATCTTTATGGAAAATATTTTTTACTAATTCTAGAACAAAATTTTCAACACAAAACTCTGTATTCATGGTGAGAGCTCAAAGCATATTTTGTTCCATTTGGATCATAAGGGATCGTATCCCAGCCTTCATTAGTACAAGCCTAAAAGAAATTTGTATACTACCCAAAACATTCACCCAAAATCAATATAATTCAAGACTAAGTAATCATACATTTCTTTATTTTATAACATTTGGTCAGAATTAAATTTTGTCCCACAGCACAGCAGAACACAAGCTATGTTGATAACTCATTATAAACACAGTGAACCACTGATTCTTACATTGGTTTTATATAAATAAATTTCTATACTGTTACTATGTCTTTACCGCTGCTTGATGATAAAGACTTCAGCCTGGAAGAGACAGTTTTAGTACATGATGGTCTACAAACTTTCATCAATCATTGGAAATCAGAGAATAAAGAACGCTGGAATAAATGAGTGAGACATCACCAGAAGCCACGCTCTGACCTTCTTCCTCAGTTTTCACTCAGCCTTCATTTAGGCAGGCTTCTCCTGGAGACAGTGGAATTCAGACATGAATCATTACCTACAGCTCTGTGTATGGCTTAGTCTCCAGTATCTGCAGGACAGTTAGACTTGCATTGCTTTCTTCCTTGCGTTGGAAAATGGTTGGTAGGGCCTGCAAGCTTATACACCCTGGGTTTTTTTTTCAGGTTTTTCATATTAAATAATGCTACACTTTCTCAAGAATATTACATATATTAGTCTGAGAGCTATTGCATTTTTAGAAAATGCATAGTCCCCTTTCATTTATACCGAAAACTGTGAAGCTGCATAAGTCACCTCCAACTCCACTACAGCCTTGATTCTGTGAAGCTGGAGGGTCAGTCTCAGCACTTCCCACTGCTTATATCACAGGACTTGATCCTATAGGTCTGTTGCCAGAATCAGAACAGATGGCTGCTAACTACAATGGGCGCAAGAGACATGTCACTCACGTGATGTGACATAGGATTGTTCCTGACACGTACAGTGGCTGTTTGTATGGAGATTCAAGGCATCAACAGGCCAGACTTCTCGAAAAACACAGCCAAATGAAGCAGGCAGCAGTTATTGAAGAAATGGTGAATTCTTTTCCAAATCAGCAAAGATGAGTATATGCCTCCAAGAATACTCCAGTTAACCTATCCAAGTGAAACGTGGGAGACTTAGATGGAAACATCTGCTGACTGCTGGCTGCTGACTGCAGACTGATGTCTGCAAATGTCCCTGACTTGGAGGTGATACTTGAATGCAGATCTTCTTCAGATCATCTTGTTGGCTGTTCTCAGGTGGATTTTTCTATTGGAACTATTTTTCTATTGGAACCCAGTCTGCAGAAATAATTTCAGGAATACTGCAAGAAGGATTTGAGTCTCAGATTCCAGCATCCTGTGTTCAGAGCGCTGACCTACAGATTCATTCCCTTTGGCCTAAAGACTATTTAATTTCTTGAGCAGCTCTAAAAACAGCACCAACAGAAAAAGTTGAGAGACTTTCACAAAAATATCTGAGACCTAGGTGATCTGTAAATGTAGGACTCTAGGAAATAAGTGTAAATAGGGAATAAAATTGTTTTGAACCAGAACTACCTACAGGTAAAACAAGAGATCTATTTTGTTGACTATTCTAATTTGGCTTACTTTTCTGCATACTGTTTGTCTCTCCTGTGTTTGTCACAACACTCAAGTTTCATGCTTTTTCTCCTTTATTCTAATTCTATCTAGTTAATTTTCTTCATTAAACACCCTGTTCTTTTGAATTTCTGTCTTGCATACCTAATACCTCCTGTGTGCTGTGCAATGATAGGGAGCACCTCATTTAAGACAAGGGCTCCGACTACTAGACAACAAAGTAACTTGAAATAATAATATCAGAACATTCAAGTTCTCCACAGTTAAGCATCTCTCTGACAATTGTGCATAAGCCATTAATTGCTGTAAGATGTTTGTATCCTTGGCTCTTTCTGACTTCAGTGAGGGGTACAGGAACTCAGCCACATGCCATATGAGGTATTGAATTTTTATTTGTTCGGAAACTGTACTGAATTTCTTCAGTCACCTTTAAGGCATTTGGGAGGCAACTGCATTTTAAAGGTGGAACAAATCTAACCACTAGTACACAGTAGCTCTGCACGATGATGGATGAAAATAAGGTTTTTTTGGAGCTGTTTCCACCACGTCTTTCTTATGGTAGAAATACATCAAATACAAAAATCAGCTAAAAATCCAAGCTACGCTGCACCATTTTTTTTCTTTATTTCTTTCTGCTATTACTCTCACTACTCAACAGGTCAGTTACAGATTTCACCTCATTGAACCAGCTGTAAGATTGTTGAAATCTATAAAGCACCGCTTGGCTCCATTTCTGTTAAAACTGCTAAGTCACATTTGCCCAATTTCTAAAAGAGATTATTCATAACAAATGTATTGATCTGTTCATAACCATTTTAGCTGAAAGACCACTCCATAAAAGGAACCTTCACTGTCTGCAGATTTATAACCACACAATAATGAGATGTTTGAACTGCATGAGAGACAGCCAATGTTTTTTTATGAACCCATTATTTGAAGCTACTGTACTTTAATGTGGTATCCAGAATGGAATGAAATGGTTTCATTTTATTTGTCTTACTTAAAACTTTCCACTTATCTGTGCAACTGGGAGGCTGAAATCATGGATTTCCTTACACATCCCACAAAGCAAAGCCACTAGCATAGCCATCATCTTCTCTCTTTAGCTGAAAAAGCATATATATCATGTCTATATATTACAAAGTCTATTTTCAGCAAAAGTATTTCAGCAAAATCTCATGCCAAGTTCAGTATCTTTATATATTTCTGTACATCTTGCATACCATTTCTTGGAATAGTCATATGTGATTTTTAAAATGTTATGACATGTATTTTGAAATCCGTGCATAAGACAAGGTGGTCCAGTTGGAAAGCTTCCACTCACTCTATTACTTTTTCCACAGAAGAGAAATGACCACCTGAACAACATGGGCAGCCTCCACAAAGAATATGCCATCATTTGCTGAGAGGGCACAGTTAAAGCCCTACATATCTCGCCAAGCCCCTATAGGAGGATGGGGTGAACAGGAATCCTGCTGCATTAGCAATTTCATCTCCAAACCACAGCACTGTCAACAGCATTTAAGGCAAGGTCTCAAAAGCAGATGAGGTCCCAGTGGTTTATGAGGTTAAGCTATGTATAAATGGTTGTAAAATGGACTGATGCTAAAGGGTAAGAATCTGTTCTGTGCCAGAGAAATAGTGCCTGGAGATGGAGCGGGAAATGTTCTTAAAGGAATGGATCTTGAAACATCCTCCCCAACAGCAACAAATCCCTGCATCCCCTGAACACCATAGGCTTTTTAGAGATGTGTGACTGTTTGGGGCTTAGCAGTTGAAATCTTTACCCCTAATAACAGAGGTTTCAGTACATTGTAGCCCTGAATAGCTTCTCCTCTGTTTGATTTTGGAATGACAGACTCAATTTGTATTAAATCTAATACCTATTGAATTTGGCCCAGTGTATTTTAGATCTAAGCAGTTTTAGAAGAGAAACCACAGGTTTCCAAGAGAAGACTTTGCATCCAGTTGCAACGAGAGAGCAAATGTTGTTTTAATTGCACCTAAACTGGTAACCTAACAGCTGAAATTCTGCTGCAAACTGGAACCATGATTTAAATAAAGAAAAGGTCGTTAATCATTTCTGATATGGGAAACACCCACAGCTGTTTCACTGAGAAGGAGTGAAGGATGAAAGACAAAAGGGAAAAAGGAAGAGAGGGAGATGACAGTCAGTGGGGAATGATTACAGTGCAATCCTTCCATCTACTTCGTTTTTCTGTTTCCCAGCTCGATATCTCCAGAAATTATTCCTGACAAAACAGGATCATGGACAATTTCTTAGATGTCACTAGACTCAGATTGTACCTTGCTACAAAGGATTAAAATTTGAAGAACCATGGTTTAGCATTGCACACTGCAAGCTAAGCAGTGTATATTTGGAGGGTTTCTATGGCTCTTGTGGTATTTACTGTGTATTATTTAGTGAAAAAAAAACAAGGGAGGAACTACCATTGAGTTAAAGGGAAGTCTTTAATAGCCCCAGGATAGGTGATAATTGGGTTTCATGTACTTTGCTTCAATTATTCAACAAAACATCCATTCTGTGTACATATAATGACAAAATAGAAAGTCAAGGAAATAGAGAGAGAAGACCTAAGAAAAGAAAAAGAATTATGAACAGGAATGATCCAAGACAGCAACCATTGAAAAGAGAAATATACTTTTCTCACTCTTGTTTACCATTTATTTTATTTATTTTTTTTTTTTTATTCTGCTTTATCTTATTTACCCTTTACTGGCTAACAAGCAAGATCAGACCCATCCCTTCTCTTGCACATTAGCCTTACTAAAACAATCATGTGCAAAACCAAATAACTATACCACATTCAAAAGAACTATTAAAGGATAAATCACTGCTTCATGTGCATAAAGCTATGAACTTAGGTTTTCACATCTTTGGCTAAATCTACTCTTAGCCCTCAGTCTGTGAGGTCCCTGAAAGAGCAAGAGCATGAAGATTTTCCCACTGATGCCAGGATTTCCATATAGCACCTCACTATTCTGCAGTTCCTGAGACAGTTTCACCATCAAATCTGCCAGACAGGCTTGAAATTCTGAATGTAGCACGTATCTTGCCTGCCAGAAGTCAAGACTGTACTTTAAACACAGCTACTAGGCTTCTTCACTTTCCCCGTTCTCTCTTCCATGATATATTTCTGCAGAGTCACTTTAAACGTCTGATTACCATTTGTGAGGATTCTGGTGCTGCAAATGGGTTCTTCCACCACAACCAGTCACCACTGGCATAGTCAGATGGGAAACTAAGTTATTGCAGTTGTGTGTTATGTGTTAGTTGAAATGACTGCACCTCTTCTTCTCTGGTTTTATGACCTTGTAGGTACAATAGCTAGAAAAATTGATGTGCTTAGTCTGGAAAGGTGGTAATAAGACTCAAGAAGCTAATACAAAGAGTTGTTTTATCGCAAAAGGCACGTGAGTTAGAATAGTTCCAAGGTGGAGTGTTACCAGCAACTCCAGTGATTAGTGGGCCAAATTCCCAACATATCAACACGTGGGGAGCTCTAATGCTGCAGTGACAGCTTCACAGCTGCCTACATGATAGTCTGTTGACTTACTGGAATGCTCCCATCTCCACAGCCCCATCATCAAGCCAATGACCACAGCTTTTTTTTTTTTCTTGTGAATTTGGACTGGAATGGAAAAGGAGAAAAGTAGACAAGGGTTATTGGCGAGTGTAGTCAGTAAAAATATCAGAGGGTTAGGGGGAGTTTGTTGGGTTTGAGGTTGGTTGTTTTTTGCTCTTTTGACTTATAAAATAGTCTCAGAAAACTTCCATTGTTGCCAACTTGGATGTATTTGCTGAAATGTTTATGAGATTTATGAATTGAGCTTCTGGCCTTTGACATTCATTTTTCAAAACAAAATCAAGTCATATTTCTCAAAAATTAACTGCAAAAGTGAAAAAAGCCATCTTGTAAGTATTTCTTTTGCAGAGTTTTTCATTTGTCTACTCCCCCTTTTTAGCCCAAGCCTAGTTGTGCTCTGAAATGAAAAACCAAGAATACGAAAGTGGCAGTCAGCAGTGGCTCAACAAAAGGCTTTCTTTTCTTTCTTTTCTTCCTCTGATATAGCATAAAAAATTATCAGACCCTAGCACCATGTCCTCTTCTGCAGAAAACAGAATTAAGAACTCATTGCTTTCCCCAGCAAGAAGCAGTCAACCTGACATGTCATGACTCCTTCTCAGGCACTATCTTCTCATTGAGGTGATCACCATCATTCATGCTGGATGATACAGGAATCAGCTGGTCTGAAACCAGCATATCAATAATTTTTCCATCTTCCCTGAGCTTTTCACAGATGGCTAGCAAATAGCCTGGATCTCCACAACCTTCTAGAAGTACGCGAATGGTCAGAAATAAATTATCTAGCTGTGTGGCACCAACTGCAGATTTCCTCTTGAGAAGTTTAGGCAGGAGATAAGAGTAAACCTGAATGAAGGAGGTTTCTCTGTAGATATAGCTGCTTTCCTTAGATATTTGGATATTAATGCAAACTGTTTGCTTAGATTTAAGACTATACAATCCTGTAACCCAGAAAATACGTTACTGTCATTGCTAGCAACAGACCACAGGCTTTCTATTAGCTGTGCAAGGCCTCAGGGATAGGGCTTGTCTTAGCTTTGTCATTTAAATGCAACAAATTAGTGGAGATTGCAGTCAACCTGCATGTACTTTCTTACATGGCAATTGTGTGGGGAACCCTTCTGGAAATGCTTTTTGGGGATACCAGCCTATAGCCATCACAGAAGGTCAGAATATGTTCTTACTGCACAGAATCACAGAATCTTCATGGTTGGAAGGGACCTTTGAGATCATTGAGTCTAACCATACACACACACAAAGAAAAAAAAAAAAAAACAACAACCCAACACCAAACACAAAACAAAACACCCAACCCAACAATCTCAGGCACTAGAGTATGCCCTGAAGTGCCATGTCTACACGTTCCTTAAATACCTCCAGGGATGGCGACTCCACCACCTCCCTGGGCAGGCTGTTCCAGTGCCTGACCACTCTCTCAGTAAAGTAATTCTTCCTAATACCTAATCTAAACCTCCCCTGCCGCAACTTCAGACCATTTCCTCTGGTCCTGGCATTATTCCCTTGGGAGAAGAGGCCAACATCCACCTCTCTGCACCTTCCTTTCAGGTAGTTGTAGAGGGCAATGAGGTCTCCCCTCAGCCTCCTCTTCTCCAAACTAAACATGTCCAGTTCCCTCAGCCTCTCCTCATAGGACTTGTTCTCTAGAAGAACAAGCACTATCAAGAATCTCACTTAAAATGCCTTACTTTTGAGCAACCTAGGCTGTTAAAATTTAATGTAACAAATTAGTGGAGAATGTAGGTAATTTGGGCTGCAATTTGGATATAACAAAGAAGTCTGAGTGCCAAGCTCACTGAGTTTTCCCAAAAACCTGAAATATGATCTGTCTACTAGAGTATTCACATAAATCCAGACCCAAAACAGAGTCTCTATATACACTCAGAATGTAAAACAAAACAAAACAAAACAAAACAAAACAAAAACAAAAACCCACCCTACTAATTATAAACTTTCTGTAGGAAAGCCTGGTAACTTTCAAGACATGCACTCTCAGCAGCAAGAGGGGGCTGGTCTGTAAGGGAAGGCAAACTGGGAGCTGGAACAACTGCCCTCTCTGTCATTCCCACCCTACCGGAACAAGCAGAACAGAGTAGATCTGGTAATGATGACAGGGGCTGGCCACAGCCCAGCAAGCCAGGCAGGTCTGTAGCAAGGACGCAGGTCCCAGGTCAAGCCAGGGATCTGGTTCAAGAAGGATGGGTCAGGCTGGGGAGATGAAAGGCACAGGCACAGGCATAGCTTCAAGCAGGGACCAAAGATGTAAATTATCATCCAAGCAAGTGAAAGCTCCTTTCAGCTCTTCTCACTACCTCTGTGTTTTCCCAGAAGTCAGATCCAAGGTTACATGGCTGCACCATAACAACTCTGGTCTTAGTTTGCTTGCCAAACATTGGCAGCCAAATCCTTAGGGAGGGATACACTTCAGACACTGAGAGGCACTCTGTTTTTTTCCTCAGTGAGGAAATCCACAAAGATCATTCTTCCAGGAACATGATAGCAAACAGGACTTACTTTATTTTCCCAAACATTTCTCACTTTTTTCATTCTTGACACTCTCTATCTATGAAGTTTTAAAAAAATCATAATTGAAAATATGTCATTAATTAACACAACTCACCTGCCTGTACAAATGGATATCTAAGCATTGATTTCAATCAGCACCTTTGTGTTGATTGAAAGCCAAGTAAAACACCCTGGAAATTTTGGTGTTACTATCAGTATATTGACCAGCATCAGAAACTTCAGCAGTAACAACCTTTTTGTATCTTATTGTAAGAGGTAATGTGGCTTACTATACAGCAGAATAACTAATAGCTATGAAGTATTTACCAAAAGATTGGAAGGTCAGACTTAGCTTGATTAAACCCTTAAAATATGAATGATTATCCCAAGCTCATACAAAGTTCCAGAGTCAGCAAAATTTGACAGAAAAATACACAGTACAATTCAAATTCTGGCTGCTTCCCAGAATTGCAGAAATATGCAAAAATGATAAATTGGACATGCTAGGTAAGAAAGGGAAATTCTACATTTCAGAACCTGAAAACATCTAGCATTAGTATTGGTATAAATTTTTATGTAAGGGAGTGATTTTGTTTAAAACAGTTTCATCAGACATGGTGTGTTTGAGTATGGATTTACATGTATGAAACAAGAAAGTAGGATTCAGTGTGTGAATACAAAAACTGAGGGAAAACACAGGAGAAGTAATCTCAGTTGTGTATACAGTGCTAATTAAATAAGGAAAAATAAAATTAAATAATAAAATTGTCTTCAACAGCAGTTCTGATAATTTCAAGTTTTTTGAGAATTTTATTTCTTCCTAAATGTCCCAAAATCTTCCACACTGAGGAAAGACAGGAAATTTTGAAAACTCCTTTGAAATCAGAATTGCATTTGAAGTCCTCAAGAAGTATTGCAAAAAATTGATTGATCTTTCCCTTACATCTAAGCTCCTTTTAAATTTATTTAATAAAGGTTCACTTGATAATATACTTTAAAATCATCCACATAAAGTAATAAAAGTACGTCACTTTAGCAAGCTAAGCTGTTGAAGTTGTGAATACTGTCTATGAAACTCAAACTTGACACTTCTCACAGTGCCAAGGAAAGTTCAATATACCTCTTATCTTCAGCATGCAAGGATAATTAGGCTACCCACCAGATGTACAATCCTAGACAACAACTACAATTCACAGTTTGATTCATCAGGCAAATCAGACCTTTCAAACACTAGGAGAAAGTTTCTCTGAACAGGAGATTTCCCTTTACAGACCACTGGTCCAAGTCTGTCCTGTGAGGAAATGAGGACTTCTTGTATCTGAAAAATCACGGACATCTTAAATCACTGAATTTTATTATTTTGCCCCTCCTTAGGAAAATTTGGCAAAAATTATATTTAACTGTCTCTCAGGAGTCTTTCAGAAGCTGATAATATTTAGCAAAAGTAACAGAGCAACACATGTAAAAAAGGAAGGGAAAAAAACAAAACAAAAAAAAGAACACAAAAGAGAAAAACAATTTAGAAAACATTTACAATACCACTCTCAGTAGCCTAAAGGAAAATCAAAGAAGCAAGCACAAAATATTCCTCTTCCATATTATTTTTTAAAAGATGTCAAGAAAAATTCATAATTCTCCAATTCAAACCCTGAGGAACAAGACACAACTTAAAAAATTATAAAATTGTTGAAGGGGTTTAGGTCTTTTTTCTATTTTAACTTACTCCAGACAGAATGAAAATTAATCTGAAGTGACTCAGATTAAAGGGACATCTCTGGAGATCATTTGACTTTTCTGTATTGTGTTCATCTTACGGCCAGTACAATGAGCCTTTGGTTGAAGTTCTTACATGCTTCAATAGTGATAATAGACTGAAAATGTAGAGAAAATTAAAGCGTCCGATGTCATCTTCTCAGATAAAATTTGCCAATAAACTCAAACTCACAATTTATAAAATCAGCAACCTTCGATATTTTTGTGTTGTTTTTAGAGTACAAATAATAGGTTTGGGGATTTAGGGACATTTTTATTGTCTCAAGGATTTTCTTCTCCAATGCTTTTAAATCTGCATGTTTAGTGGTGTTTCTACTATTTTCCAGGAAAGCCCTAATTTTTCTTCATTTTATGTGACTCTGGATTTTCCTTGTTTGTCTCACTGCGTTCTGAAGCTGCCATTTTCCACAGTTTTCTTCAGTCTCCCTAGTCGTAATGTAAGGATAGGGCTTACTTTTACAGTTACAAACACCACAGTGATGCAAAAAACATTGCCCTATCCCTTGACAGGATCCCAAAACTCAGCCTTCACTGCAACAATACATAAATCAATCCACACTATATTCCCAAACTTCAGTTACCCTTTTCTCCTTTTGTTTTAACAGCCATAACATTGAGGCTTCATGTGTTCCCTTACTCTTTATGACCAAGGGGGAAAATGTTCCTCCTGGAAGCCTTGGATATTCAAATCACCAGGTTTTTTTCACCCAACTTTCTACCCTTGAACTTGGCCTTCTGTTTCCATCCAATTGTCCTGAATTTATGGTCTTTGGGCAGCTCAACCAAATCTGAATCTTGGCTCTAAAAACAGCCAAGCTCCAGGAATCCCATCTGCATATTTAAAGTTTCATACAACAAAGGGGAAAAGGAGGGCTGAGGGGAGCCGACAGGTTAGCAGGGCTTCCCTTTATGATTCCTCAGGGGAAGAAAAATAACACTCTAATGATTTAAACAGCCTGATGTGTGTTGTCAAGGCCTATAAGTCAGCACCAAAGAGTTATATGCAATATACCCCATAGCAGCTAAAAAAATGTTTTTGCCATAAAACAATACCGTCTTATTCACCTAATATGCTCCACAAATCCAGCCCAGGCCCTTTAGTAGGTGACCAATTTAAATAAGGTAAAGCTCTGGAGATTGGTTATTACTGTACACTGTACCTTCCAGAACAACTCTATACTAATGATCTACTTCAGAAAAATCTCTTTGCACGTACATCTTTTTTCTGTTCTCAGAAATCTAATTTCCACAATATCAAGGTGTTTTAGAATGTAGTTAATTTTCACTATAAGCAAAGTAAATGCTTCTTATTTAAGGAAGGGTTAAACCTGCAATAGAATAAAATACTTAGAGAAAACTGGTAATCAAAATAACATTAATATTGCAATTATTAGAATTTAAAAGCAGTGCAATATATGTATATTGCATTAAGCCTTCTTAATGTCATCAGGAAAATCATTAATCTGTTAGTAGAGATAACTTGAGTGTATCTCCATCCACCTGAAGCTGGCACTTCTGTTCTCTCTGACACACAAGATGTGTTAAGGAGACAGGAAACTGATTCTCTCCCCTGTTTCAAGGAGACCTGGCATAGACTCCCAAACTCGGGGATGCAGGGAACCATGTTAGTGTTGCCCAACAAGGTGCATCCATGCCAGCCCACTGCATGTTGGCAAGCTGTGTCTATCCATCACTGCTGCAGGAGGCACCTATAGTGCCAATGTGATATTTTCTCCCCGGCCAATGTGCTCCCAGCACCTGCTCTGGTGCAATCCTCCATTGATCAGGTGTCTTTCTCCTCCAAAGACTGAAAAAGCTGCTCAGCATTTGCTGTCAAGTCCCACTGAACTTGGCTCTAATTTGAACAAGACTACTCTTCATCTTCAAGCGAAGCACCCTGTCAGAAGAGGATGTGAGCCAAGGAAGGGTTTGGCCCTAAGCATTTCAAGCTTTCTGAAATCAAATCTGAGCTAGCGGGAGATCAAATTGGTAATAATGCTTTCCATGTAACCAACTATTATTCCTGTCACTTAGCCAAGCAGACAAGTTGAGGGTCACTACATTTTAATACAGGTTCTTTTAACTTTCAGTGTTATTAAGACCTTGTAAGTGACTCAAGGTAATGATTCCAAATGGGGGGAGAAAGTAAGGTAGATAATGGAACCTGCAGGCATGGAAGAGATTTTATTAATCCTGGGAGGCACTATAAGAAATGTCAGACTGGACACCTACTGAAAAGAGGTGGAACCATTGTCTTTCTGTAAAAGTGAGTGATGCTCAAAATAAATTCATTAAACATATTTATTTTAATAAAAGTCAGAGCGATTGGAAGTGGGAGAGGATGTGGGGAGATTCTTATCTGATGTTTACTCTGGTCATTATTTTTCTGTAAATTGAACTGAATGAAAAGTATATTGCTATTACTTTCTGGATCCTAAAACACCATAAAAGTGCTATTCGCTTAAACTTAGAAGTGATGAAGTGCAGCAACCCTTCTGGTTGAAAGGAAACCTTCTGGTTTCCTTCCCCTCTGGAAAGAGGTAACTGCCGTATTCCAGAAGCTCCCACTATCATGAGCCAGTTTTTCCAGCCTATTTCCCCTCCTTCCCTATGAAAGCTCTTCCCTACAACTTGAGATTTGGTTTGGTTTGGTTTGTCTTTTAAATATTAGACAAAGAAATTCTAAGAGAAGAGGTGTAATTTCATGTAGGTATCCTTAAACTCAGTTTCTAGAAGTACAAAACAAACACTGTACTGCCTGCTTTTGTAAGGCAAGAAGTAGTACCTTAAATATCCACCAGATTCCTCAATTTCAATAGGCTTAATTAATAATGTATTATAAATATTTCTTTTAGTAACAAATCAAAGGTCAGAATCACCATGTTAAGACATGTTTCAACACCTTTGAAAATGTGGGTATATTTGCATATCTAGCAGAAACTAAAATTAAGAACATAATCAAAAACACACTTGCCAGCTCGAGAGGTTAATTTATTAAAATAAAGAAAAGAGGTCTGTTAGGTTTAACAACAGAAATCTGAGGTGATCTGTCGTAGTCACGGGCAAAGGCCCCAGGATCCTTCTGGTAATTATTTGATCTTTGGTCTTTCCTAGTCAGTGTGTCCCTCTAACTCTGTTCTGCAGGTTAATATTTAGAAAACCTATTAGAAAATACTTTTCTTTTTTCTTTTTTCTTTTTTTTGGTCAGAACTCCCTTTAATAGGTACAAAATAGATACGAGAGGGATCTTTGTAGTTATGATCATCAAGGTGTTTTTTTATTTATTTCAGAGACATCTAATTTCCTGTCTTCTACAGATCTATCCAGGGGCAAAATGAAGTTCCAAGAAATCCCCACTTTATCACATTTCATTACAGGTCAGGTTTGTGTTCCTAAATTTTATAAGAGACAATATTAGTCACACAGGTCCTTGCAACTGATTACTTAATATATTCATGCTTAGGAATTGTACTTGAGCCAGTCCTGAACAACCGCTGGCAGTTCACTGCACCGTTATTTAAAGACATGAACTGTGTCTCCAAAGTCCTGTCTTTACATTTCACGTCCAGTTTACTTTTTATTCATATAAAAGTAGGTAATCTGGCAAGTAGGTTACCAGACTGCTTGTAAAGCTTTTTCTCCTTTTTTCTGAATGCTCTGTGCAGGTTTCTGCTCATTTCTCTTTCAGTTTGAGATGTCATATTCATGTCCATTATTGTTATTTTAATAGAAACTACATCTACTTGCTGAACACATGCAATTAGGATTGGTTTTGTTCAGCCTGGTTTAGAACACAGGGAGGTTTTTACCTCATACTGACAATATAAATTGTTAAAAATAACCCAACTGCTTCAAAAGGCATTTATTTTCTCTAATGATATTTTTTTTTTTAAGAAAAGACTGTCTTTTAAAATCATTATATATTAGTAATTCACATATCTTCACCAATTCGTATATAGCCTTGCCCAATTAATATAGAGCTGGATATCAAAAGTAATGAGAAGACTGTAACTTTTAGCACTGTTTTAGTTTCTCCTTCTCCTGAATTTTCTGGGTGCTAAATCATACACTTAAGCTAATCTCTACCTATTAATTTAAAAAGTTACCACTCCCTGCTGTCTGCTCTTCCTTCTGCAAGAGACACCGTCTCCACAATAATATTGCTGAAAAAAACCATAATGTCCACATCACCATGTTTTGGTGTGAAGTGGAGGGTAGGGGGGAAGAAAACATGACCCTGTTGTACCTGTTGGCAGAGGGACAAAAAAAAACCAAAAAAAAGGAGACAGAAAGAGACAGAACTTTTCATTATCATGGTGTGGCCCCCTGGACAGTTCTGTGATGGTCCATCAGGAGCATCTAGAGCAGCACCAAGCTGCTCACAGGTGTGATGGGCAGGACATATACAGTTTCTCATTGATCCAGACTTGCTGTTCATCCCTCTAATTTCACCATATATATACGCCATTTCCAACATCTAAAAAAACATTTGGTTATGTTATTTCTGCAGGTAGATTTCTAAGCATCCTCCTCCTCCTCACACTCCTTCCTTTCTTCAGGCAGTTGTATGAGGTTTCTCTGTTTATAATTATTGTTTTATTTTTCAGCTACAGATTCACTTCTGTGTCAAGTGATATTTCAGCAAAGGGGACATATATTTCCAAAGCATGATAAGAATTCAAGTTTGGATAGAAAGAACTTTTGGGGTTTGTGCCCTACAAGCAGAAGAGACAGAAAGCAATCACTGTCTCAGAGCATGGAGTGTTTTCTGAAGGACTGCTGTCTTTGTAGGTGGGAACAACCTAGTATGTACCTGATATACACCAAAACAAAAGGTATAAAATGGGTTTTAACCTGATTAGTCTGGAAACAGAAACCTAATGAAAAGGTTATTGTAGGTGCTTGAAAAAAGTATTGACATTATAAATCTTTGTAGCCCTCCATGTCCCCACCATTTTAGGCAAGTCAGAGCAACTCTTCAATTATGAAAAGAACGCAAGCTCCTGAGTCTGCCTGCCTCTCTTTTCATTTAGAACATGGACTTATCAAACAACTGACGAACTTCAAAGAAGGAAACTCAAAGTACTAGTTCACATTTTTATGATTTATTTACTTGGGAAAGCTGTATCCAACCACAAATAAGTCTACTTCAACTAGAAACACCCCCCCAAAAAAGTGTATCTGAGGAATCTGCTGTTTGTATGAAAATATGCTTTCTGTCACAAGGGTGAGATTGTGCCAGAAACTTGTTATGATTTCCCAACATTTTGTTGTGTTTGAAGTAAAAATATGCACCTTTTAAGAAATTACAATAAATACATCTGTGGTCTGTGTTTGTTTTCTTAAATATGTGAAGTAAGATTAAAAACTTTTCCTTCATATCAGTCAAAACCAATAAAGTATAAATAAATACAGAAGTTTCTCAGATAATAAGAACCATAAAACTAAATTTTAGTTTTCTTTAAAATGTTCTATTTACATGTAGAAACCTTACTGAAGGAAATGATAGGAACCATGGTATCTTTTTCAGAAAAACAGACATTGCAAAAAGTCATAGTGTCCAAGAGGACTTAAGGGTCAAAGTCAGGGATCACTTACACCCATGAAATTCCACTGAATTCAGACATTATATCATGTGAGCAAAATCTGCACTTTAAAATTGTTCAAAATGCCCGAGGTTGTCCCTTAAGGAAAAGTGCACCCATTTGCCTGGCTAGGAGAACTGATGCAGACAGATTTTTTTTCTATAAGCAGATCCACTTCAACAATTATGGTAATTAAACCCGCAAAGGTCCCAGCACGACTGATGTTAACATCAATCCAGCTATTTCACAAAGAAAAAACATGATGTAAAGTCAGATTTCTTCCTTCCCATGTTCTTCGTGAAACAGAGATCTAAAGTCTCCCACAAACAAAGAAGATAGATAATTTGGTGTAATGTTACTGTTATTCTACAGGAAGAAAAAGAGACCATGAAATGTAGTTTTATGACTGAAATTGAATCGGGATTTCTGCAGCTGATGCGCATTTGGACATAATTTTATCTGAGAAGATGTAAAATGGAACTACAGTGCAAGCAAAAATCCTATGACAACCATAGCATAAGGAAAGAAATCACCTGATCTCTTTCTCTGTCCCTAGGACAGATTTTTATAACATTAGGTTGTTTTAAATAAAAAATAAAACAAGGTGTAAAAGCTGACTATGAACTATAGCTTTCACACTCAGCTATAGCTTTCACATTCTGCTGCTACACTACCTTCAGAAATTCTGTAAACTGAAGCAGGCAGAAGTTAAACACATGGGAAGGGTCAGTGACAATGTTTTCTTTTAGTATTAGTGGCACCATGAAAATGTTGGACAATTTTTTTAATGAGTATTTTTTAATCTAGCTAAAGACTAGCAATGACTAATACACTAGTTCCTCTATTACTTACTTTTCTAACAAAATACATTGTAGCAATTGTTGTACCAACAAGGCCATATTGCATCATAAACTTTTTACGCAAATACATCAGGCAGTAATCATACCTAGCTTCTTGTTCTTAAGGCAGTTTAACATTGATAAGATTAGTAACTCCCACGAAGATTGTTTACACATCAAAAATTTTGGGTTAGATTGTTGCAGATTCTGAGAAAATACCATTCCTTTAAATTAGCTGGTGTTCTTAAGGTTTGCATAACAAAGGGAAGTGCTAGAACCACATTTTTACTGAATGCAAACTTAGAATTTTGGAACAAAATTTGGCACAGGTGAATTCCATTAGTCCACTGAGTGTAAAGGAAGGAATAAAACAGTACCAGTAATGGTAAAAAAACCAACAACAACAACAAAAAAAACCCAAAAATCTTGTTTCACAACGCATTTATGTTGTCTTTGGAACTGAGACAATTTCTAAGAAGTCACTGTTACAAAAATGGAAATCAATTCACTTTTGAGGAAACACAAAATCATAACATAAAAGTGGAGAGCATCGCATCTTCTGTGTAGTATTGAACCAAGTTATGTACAAGAAAATAAGCAAAGAACTCTGTCAGAAAAGTACAAATGAAGGTGCTATTTCAGCCAAATGTTGGAGAGCTGTATACATGGGCAATTTCTATTCACCTCTAGACTGAACTGTAGTTAGTTCAGATAAGGAGCTGAACATAGGAAGGATCTGGACATATTTGTTCTCACATTAGAAAAACTCTAAAGGGTTTTAAGGCTTCTACACCAATTTTTCATATCAGTTGCTCAAAAAGAGACAAGTGTCTCAAGTTTTTCTAGGCATTACCTCTGTCCTCAAAGATGTCTCTGAGTTTGTGTCTAAGTCATATGGAGAATATATTGCTATTAACCAGAGCAATTCCACTTACATTTTAGTCTGACTCAAAGGATGTGAATAGAAGACATCACATACACTGAGAAATACTCGTTCTCAATCAACAAACCACAGAAAAAATAAAAGAAAGGTCATCACAAATCTGCACAGATGTGATTTAAATTAAAGTGGGATTCATTTAATATATTTCATTTTGTATTAAGTTGCAAGGACGAACGTGAAAGAAGATATTACTCTATAATGTTTGGTTTAGGAGAATACTGAAAGAAGGCATTATTGTATAGGACTAAAAACAAGTTTATAAAAAAATAAAACAAATCTTTGTGTTGTGATATAAAGTTCAATAAACAGTATGAATACGCGTTTTGTAAAAAAATGTTACCATTAATTTTACAATAAAGCACGCAAACGAAATGCTGAGGAGTACACAGAAGCCTGTGGATAAACAAAGGGTTTTTCAAAGGGCTGAAATAATGCATAATTTGGAGATCCTTTTTGTGTTTAAATGAAAGCTCACAACTTTTGAAAAATTCCCCTTTTAAAAACACCAGTGTGCCAGAACAGCCTCCAAAATTCAAGAGGATGAAGGAATCGCTCATATAGTTTTAGAGAGATCTTGCTGAACCTAACTGAGGAAGGCTTTGTTTTGTGTGGAGGTCTGCCAAGAAGATGAGCAGGGAAAACATGAAGGTGAGATGCTGGGGGAGACAGAACTTCACCTTGTGTGTGATGTTATGTGCATGCCTCAATTTGTCCACTGTATAATATTTTGTCTGAGTGCATATTGCTGAGGGACATGGTTTAGTGATAACTTGGCAGTGCTATGTTAACAGTTGGACTTGATGATCTTCAAGGTCTCTTCCAACCAAAATGATTCTATGATTCTATGACTCTATCAAATAAAATATGATATAATGTGTTAGGGAGGGCAAGTAGGAAATCAACAGCTAAATGAGAATATCAAGTTCCTGTTCCTCAGAGGTCTGACCTACATGTTTCCAGGAAGACTGCAGACTTATTTTGCCAAGGCCAGACTAAAAGATAGAACAAATGAATTATTTCAGTACCCCACCATGAGGAAAAAAATCGGGGAAGAGTAGTGGTTTATCAGAAAAAAGAGACAAGCAGGATTTCCTTAGGACACTTTTGAGACAGCTGTGCTCATTTAAACTCTGAGCAGGTGACAAGCTGCAGGCAATTGATCAAATAGTTTGAATCCTTTTTCTCTGACTGCTATATGCAATTTCTAGGTGAATAGAAAATAGGTCTGTTTGTTCCAAGCTTAATCACAGATGCTTGAAAGGCAGGACCTAACAAGCCCTAATTGCAATTTTGCCTTTATGTTGATATGGAAGGAAGAGGTAGGGTGTCTCATTTTGCTGTCTAGTCTAAGAAGCTAAAAGAGATTTCCCTGACAGGTGGATACATCTGAAGGGCATATATGTGACCAGTGGCAAGTTGGGGCCATGGAGAGGGGCAATAAAAGCCTGTCCTGGATTTCTAACAGGATGGTAGGCGCTGGAGGTTTGTGATCTTTGTGGGACTACCTAGGAATGGAAACCAGTAGACTTTTGACATGGAGAAAGGCAAGCAACAGTCTATCACTGGGAAGAACATCTACAATGAAAACAGAGGAGGGGGGGAAAAAATCACATTCTACAATTATTGAAGTTTCACTGTGCTCTCAGGAAAACACAAAGATTTCTCTAGGGAAGTATTCCCAAGAGGTACAATTTTTGTTGAAAGAGACATCCATCAGAGGATTATTTCCTCCATTAAAAAAAATCATTTATCATGGTGTAACTTTGACAAATCTAAAAGATGTATGATTTTTGAGAACTTCTAGGACTGTTTGGCACATATGGAACAGCTAGTTTTTCTTGTATAGCAAATACCTGAGTGTATTTTGGTTATGATGTGAATCATTAGTAATTGCATATTCTTAACCACCCGATGACAGTGTAAGCAGATATTATTTGCTGTGACTTTTTTTCTAAAAAGAGGGTGTATTTGCATGATTGCAAAAAATAAAATTCTAACAGGCATAGGATGAAATAAACAGGAAGGAAAAGCTGAGGTTCATCTCAGCACAGGACTGCTGAGGAACACCATGTTACTGCCCTTGCTGTGAACAAGTGACTGGTGTCATTAGGTGGTCTGTTTAGGTGGACCTGGCAGTAATAGTTTCCCACTATATTTGAGTCAAAGAGGGTCAAGATAAACTGCTCTGAACTTTGCTCCATAAAGATGAATGGTTTGGCAGTTTGCTGATGAAAGAGATTTTGCTATATTAATGTACTAGAGTCATTCTTTCTAATGCTGCTGATATTTCAGCCCTGTTTGCAATTCAGCAAAGCTATTAGTAGTAAAAGTGGACTGTTTTTTTTGACTGAAACCAAAAAATCTGCAGTAAGTGGGGGGAGGGGAGGAAGACTGAAGTGGATGTTTTCAAGGTGTTGACAAAATAAATACAAAAAACATTGGAAATTTCCTTTTGGGATGTCCTTGGATTATTTTAGGGATCTTTAAACCTCTGATCTTCTTTTCTTATTTACACATTTAAGTCTGAAATACAGAAGATGTCAATCAAAATTAAAATACCAAGTATTTGAATGTTTTAATGTTGCTTAAATGCTTCTATACCTGCAAAATGACATATTTTAATGTAAAAAAAATAAAAAATGAAATGTTCTGTTCTTTAGAAAAACTCTGTTTCTGCTGATTTAAAACAAACATACAAACACAGATGCCAAATCTATGCCTGATTTCAATCTCCAGTTACAGTATTTTCCACCAAGTGAACACAGTGCCATATAAAAACTGTTCCATTTTAAATGCAAGAGTAATTTTGATTGTCTTTCATGCTTCAGTCCCCCTTTCTGAGGCGTGCCAACGTTCACGGTTGTCACTTCTAACTTTGGCTTGCTCTGTGTAATTATAAGAGGGGACTATGCCACAGCAGAAACCTGAATAGGGCAGAAATTTAAAGTAGAATGGCAGGTTTGCCACTTTCTGAAGAGTTATGGTGTGCAGTCTTACCTGCACAACAGTGAGGTAGTGTTAGCTTTTGTATCATCCTCACAACTTTTGTACACAGAGGTGGCATCAATTCTGAGCAATCGTCCTGAATTCATTGTGACTGTCTCTGTGCACAGACCACACAGACATGCGAGAAGATGCCTTAGCCCCTTCTTTTGCCCTGGAGAGGGAATCCAGGACAATCTTTCTACAGCCTTTGTCCATACAATTTTTGGCAAATTTAGAGTTATTCTGCTCATTTCTCATGAATCTTTTCAAAACACTGACCATCATGTAAACCAGTGTAAACCAGCACAAAAGACAATTTTTTTAATTTTACTGAGCCAGTAACAGAGAGCGCAGGATGTCCAAATCCAGTATGCTGTATGCGAATCCAAATGAGAGCCATCTGTAGACATACAGCAGGATGTATGCTATCCTGTAAGCCCTGGAGCACATATGAGGTTAATTGTTTTTCAGTTCAAAAATGCCACTTTTCTAAATGTAGTATTATTTGTTTTGAAGAGAAATGAAAAGAAGGAAACAATAGGTTGTGCAGAACAAAACAATTTAGTTAAAATATAGTCATCAGAAGAGTGGGATACATGCCACACTGCAAAGCTCGTTTACCAACAGGGTATTTAAAAAATTACAACAAGCGTGTCTTTAGTACATATGAGTCTTGAAAGAAACAATAGCATGTAAGGCATCCTGCAGTAGGGGGGAGAGGAGAAATCCTTCCCCCTTCATCTAGGGGTGCATGACTTAGCCAAACCAAATACTCAAGAGTGCCAATTCCTGTACTGTGGTGCCCTGCCAAGCTCTGGCTATGGACTGGCTTACCTCTGTGGCTGGCTGGCTGCCTCAGTGTTTGTAAAATGAGTTATTGAACCAAATACCAGACTGATTTTTCAACTTGTGGTAAAACAATGGGGTATTAACAACTCTATTACTTCCTGTGTATACTATCATTCTGAATAGCGTTCTCTGTGCCCTCCTTTAGCTTTTCTACAAACAGTGAGAAGGAAGGACTATGTAGACAAGGAAGTAAGTCTCAGATCTTTCCTTAGGAAAACTCATTAATTTTCTTCAGCTATATTTTGTAGGCTGTTAGTTTCCGTTTTGCTCTTAACTCAGCTTACAAAAAAATTTACACTGCTGTTTCTCCAACATTAGTAATATTCTGATTTTTTAAGTTTCTCTGCAATATCCAGATATATCTGAACTCATAAGTAACAACGATACAATTAAAACAGTCAAAATCTTACACTCGTACTCTGGCAACCTACGTGAAATTTCAGAGGAAAGCAGAAGCACAGGCAGCAAGAGGGAAGGGCTTGCAGAAGGCAGTAGGAAGTCATGCAAATTTAATGCAAATAAAATAGCTCCCAGTTACCCACAGGCATCAAACCTGGAAGAGATGGATTTTTTTTGTCTGGTGATTAAGACAACTCCTAACCTCTCTTCCAGCTGCTATCTGCTCATAAGAAGTTATTTACTGAAGTGCTAGGAAGACAGCCTAGCCTGAGGAGAACTGAAATGTTCTAATTTTAACTAAATTTTACAGGTAACTTAAAGATAGCAAGGAGAAAGAAGAAAGAGTTTGCAGGAATCTGCAAGAAGTAATTCTGGTGTAATTTTTCATTTCATGTTAGCAGGAGATGCAGAACCTATAAAACACCTTTAAAAATGCCATTACTCTTCATGTAAGTATAAATATTGATACTTATGTACACATTTATACATACATATTCCAATTATGTTTCTACCTCACATCTGTTGTCAGAAACCTAACTTAAGGCACCTAAGTGTCTTTGGGAGACCAAACATAGCAAAATAATTATGGCTATATAAATTTGCTAAAAAGTCACAGCAATTTGCAGAACACAATAGAGGAAGGTTTTTTTTTTTCATAAAAAACCACAGGAATGGTTCTATATATAGTTAAATAATATCCTTAATATTTGAAGACCATGTGTAAAGTATTTATTTTTGTCATTACTTTTATCTAGCTTTTTAATTAGTTTATACCTGCACATACATTCATGTGAATATGACTTTGTGCTAGTATATTTCAAAGTATTTTAAGGAGGCCTCACATGGATGAGGAAGCTTCAGAAAAATCAAGTGTCTCATTTAAAGATACACAGCTTACCAGTGGCAGAGTCATTTTGGTTTCTCTATGACTAAATAAGAATCTATTCTGCTCATATAAACCTTAAAAAAAAAGTTATGAAATTGCTTCCTATCTGAACACAACAGATAAGAACTGTATTTGTTGGATCCCAACTGTGACACTGAAATAGAAGAAAAATGCAACTATTGCATAACTGCATCAGCATCCTCAGATCTCCAATTAGATATTCTACTAGGTGCTAATCCTGCCAAAGACAATCATTAACTTCTGAATATGCCCAGATACTTGAGCTGCTGCATGGCTACCAGGTCTACCTGGTTATCACTACAGCAAGTGTTGCCATCTATAGGTAGAACAATGATTTCAGGAAAATGAAAGGCAGGAAGTCATATTCATCATACTTCTAATTTCTGTGAACTGCAAGAAGAAATTTCAAGTAGCCAACATAGGTTTTGGGAAGCTAGTTATATTGCTGAGACATTGATCTTCTCATTCAGTCTGGCTGTTGCTTTAAGCTTTATTTGCTCCGGCAAACTAAAGCAGATTGAAGAGAAACAAGAAATTGATATCTCCAGGTAGATTCCACTCCATATTGTAATAACAAAACAGTGCTGTAATAACGCCAAACTAACAACCAATGGTCAAGGTGGGGTACAGACTCTATATCATTATGGTTAAAAATGTTCTACTCAGTTTATCTGGTCAGAGTTGAGCTATGCAGGATGTCAAAAAAGCAGAAATGAAAACATAGTTTTTACCCTCAAACATTCAGAGTGTCAGAGCATTGCAATTTTTACACAGTACAGACTCAACCACTGAAGTACAGCTCCTCAGCCTCCAAGAGAATTTAAATGCCTATGTAGAAGCATTTCGGGAAGAAGCGCAAAAGCAGAGACCGAACAAAATGCTCTCCAGAGAAGCAATGTCCACAAAGTTATCAAATCAAGTCACGTATATAGACATTTTTTCTCATCTTGAAAAACATTTACACTGAGTTTATGGTGATTTCTGCAACCTCACCAAGCTCCCTGAAAACTACTAATCAGAAGCTTTTATTTTCAGTTCATTATGAGCTTAACTTGCATAACTTTTCTGACCCCATTACACATTTTCTTTCAATAATAATTATTCACAACAATTTTATAGATTAAAGTGATTTTTCTTTTACCCTTCACCTGCTTTGAATAATATATTACTTCATAGTAAGAGTCAAGGTATCTCTTCCTCCTTCATTTATCATACACACTGATTGAATTAATTTCAAATAAGGCTGCGGGCTATTTTGGACAAGGGTCGTTTCCAGCAGGGTATTTGCAGAGCATTCACTACAAATGGGTCTGCTACAACTGGGCATTAGCAGAGTACAATAACAGATGCTATTAACAACAGCAGCAGCTTTAGGTTCAAAGATCAGGTGAGGTGATGTCTAAAAACAAATGAGACAATTTCATTCTGCTGGCTTGCGAATAGTTATCGCTTCACAAAATGAATTCAGTGTTTGCAGTTTCTGCTGAGAATACCTGATTGATGGGAGTCCTGGCTGGTGCCACTTGTCAGAGCTGTCAGAGCATAACCTTGATGTGTACGTTTCAGCACTGCCTGATTCTCTCTGTCACTTTCGCTATGTGCTCAGCTCTAATTTGTTGATTACAAATTGATGGTCATTTTGACATTACTGATTTTCTCCATTTAACATTCTTGATGCTCCTTCTCCACCCTTTATACAAGCACAAGAGAGGTGCAAAACTAAGAAAACACATAAAGAAACTTGAGATGAATCTGGCATACTTGCAGAATTGTAACTTAAATCAAGCTAGGATATGTTTCTTCTTTTCAGCACGCTGATTTTAATTATATTTTTTTGACTAAGCAATTTTCCAAATTGAAATAAATTGCTATAAATTCAACACAATACAATTAGTAAGGCCATTTAAATTTTAAAGCCTAGGATGACAGCATACTATCATTTTAAACTGAATTTATAGTGAACATCAATGAAGAACTATCCATGTAAAGATCATGTAATGTGTATGAAATTGCTATTTATAATAGCAAGAGCATGACAACTCATGGCAAATTAACATATTTATTAGTCAGCAAAATTGGCAGTGCACAATTGGCAGTACAAAATTCCTGGAGAAATTTAAGTAACATAACGGGCAAGGTGAGACTTAAAACAGATGGGATTATCCAAATGATATACCACTAGAATTAATATATAAATTTTGTGACATAGTACAATATTGGAAAAGTGAAAATATGCCTTGAAAGTAGAATACCTGATGCACAGTAATTCTTAGAAACTGTAGAGATTTGTAAATATTCTGATAATAATATAAACATTTCATATAATTCAGAGAAAAACTCCTAGGTGACTGACATAGAAAAGCAGTTTCATAGAAGAAAAATCATAGAAGAGGATGTCATGTCATATGTTCATTTTACGAGCTGTGCATGTAGTCCAGTCTGCAAGGTAGCAAAACCTCACATCTTCTGGAAAGCTTAGAAAGATAATAAATTCATAGACACCTGGAGAGTGTTTCAAATGCTTAACTGAAGGGATTCCATGCCATTTTTGACCCTAGAGTAATTGCATGGGACTGATTTATATGACATATGACCCACAAGAGACACAGGTCCTTTGAAGAAGCTGCTAAATATCAGGCATGAGACCCCAGCACATCTAAAATGTCACTAGATTACTAAATTTAAGCATCTGAATCCTGCATTCAACTTTGCTCAGCTGTCTTGCTCGAGCAGCTGATAGGCATTGTTGTCACTCACAGTCTTTCATTCTTTCTTCCCTTTGCAAGCAACTTGATCTTCAAACAAATTGAAAGCAATGGTCACTCCTACCTTCAAAAAAGGGCAGGAAGAGGGATCTAGGGAACTACATACCACCCAGCCTGACCTCGATCCCTGGGAAGCTGATGGAACAACTAATCCTGGAAACCATTTCTAGGCACATGAGGGACAAGAAGGTGATTGGGAGTAGTCAGCATGGATCCACAAAGTGGAAGTCATACTTTTAACCAATTTGATAACCTTCTGTGCTGAAATGAATGGCTTGGTAGATGAGGGGAGAGCAGTGGATATTGTCTACCTTCATTTCAGTAAGGATTTCATACTGTGTCCCACAAGATTCTCATAGAGAAGCTGTTGATGTATGGGCTGAATGTACAGACAATGAGGTGGCAAATGGCTGGATGTGGTGATCAGTGGCCCAAGGTCTAGCTGGAGGCTAGTAGTTAGCAGTATAACCCAGGTGTCAATACTGGATCCAATCCTGTGTAACACCATCATTAGTGATCTGGATGATGGGTCAGAGTATACCCTCAGCAAGTTTGCTGATGATAAAAAACTGGAAGAGCGGCTGATATCCCAGAGGGTTGTGCTGCCATTCAGAGGGACTTTGACAGGCTGGAGAAATGGGCTGACAGGAACTTAAAGAAGTTCATTAAGAGGAACTGCAAACTCCTGCACCTGGGGAGGAACAGCCCCATGCACAAATATATGCTCTGGGCTACCCAACTGGAAAGCAGCTTTGCCAATAAGGACCAGGGGATCATGGTGGCCCCCAAGTTGAGCGTGAGCCAGCAATGTGCTCTTGTGGCAAAGGTGGCTAATGCTGTCCTCACCTGCAATAGGAGGAGCGTTAGCAAGTCAAGGGAGGTGATCCTTTCCCTCTACTCAGCACTGATGAGACTACATCAGACTACACTACAACATTGTGTTCAGTTCTGGGTTCCTCAGTACAAGACAGATATTAGAGAGACTTCAACAAAGGGGCACAAAGATAATTAAGGGACTGGAACATCTCTCCTAAAAGGAAAGGCTGAGAGAACTTGGACTGTTCAGCCTAGAAAAGAGAAGGCTCAGAGAAGAATTTCTTTAATGTGAACAAATAACTGAGAGGAGGGTGTAAAGAAGACAGAGCCAGGCTGTTTTCGGTAGTGCTCAGTGACAGGCCAAGAGACGGTGAGTGCAAACTGAAACACAGGTGGTTTCCTCTGAACATAGGAAACACTTTTTTTACTGTGAGGGTGGCTGAGCACTGGTGCAGGTTGCCCAGAGCAGTTGTGGATCTCCCCCCTTGGAGATATTCAAAATCTGTTTGGCAACTAGCTCTAGGTGACTACTTAAGCAGGAGGTTGGATCAGATCACGAGCAGAGGTCCTTTCCAACCTCAACTATTATGGGATTCTGGGAAAGGGACATCAAAAGAACTCTTGAAACTGCAAACATTCAGCCCACATCCTTACACATCTAACAAAAAATAGCACCATTCACAGACTCTGAACATCCTAGCATATGAATTTGGGAGTCTTTAACACTGAAGTCCCTCCCAGCATAGAAGACTGTGTGCAATCTCAAATTACAGATGAACGACTGTGTAACTCCTGAAGGTGTTCTCACACACTTGGAGAAACTCATGCATTGCTACAGATATACACCCACCTATGATTTAGTCATGCCTAGATAGTGCTGCATATATTAAACACACATTTGCATAGTCATACAAAACACTCACCTGCATACGGAAAATTAGATTCTTGGGATACAACAGATAGCACCTCTACTTTAACATGCTTCAAATTGTTTTACGTTTGGGGCTTCTGTCCAGATTAATGGAGTCCCATGGCTAGCTCCACAAATATTGCTTCAATTACTATAGGAAAGGTTCCAATATATTGTAGGGGTGATCTCTATCATGCATTTTATGCCAGTGGTTTTGTGGACATTACATTATAGCATTTTATTTTCTGTTTTTCTTTTTGTGAAGCAGTTCATTAAACACATTTCTTTTACATCCTGTTGTATTCATTCTGATTCACTAAAGCCCTCTTAGACTGAGAAAAGCCTCCAGGGTATATATGCTCAAAACAAACCTGAAACTCTGGAGAACATTCCATTTTCTTTATGTATCAACATACTCAGCTCAATTTGTTGCAGTAATATTGAAATTAAACAATGAAAAAGCAAGGAACTGTGCAAGAATTATTCCTCCTACACTGCTTGCAAGACTTTCCTTTTCTAACAAGTAAATTATCTCTTTCTTATTGTTTCTACTAAATAATAAAACATAAAAATTTACAACAATACAATGAACATTGCCCAACTACCTAGATTACATGTTTTCCTATGTTTTTTTTAAAAGGCATGAGTAATATTGTAAACCAGTAAATGGCTATGGAAAGAAACCATGTTTGACATATACTATAAGTCACTTTGTTAATTAAAAACAAACAAAAAAAAAGAATTGGAAACCCTTTTTTTCAACAATGACAACAGACATCTCATATCAGCCAAGCTCTGAAGCTGTTAGACATTTGGCAGGTCTCAATATTTGTTGAACAGAAGCAAATGAAACAGCAGGTGATACAAACATTGTATGTTTATAATTCAGACAGCCTTGTCATGGTTGAACTATTCTTTCATAAATTCTGATTATTTTCACTTTTTTTTCAAGAAAAGTGGAAAATTCCATAGTCCTGAGTACTTTCTGTCTACTTAGAAAAATCCAAACTTAGAAAAAAATAGGTGTTCTGAAGCAGTATTTGGGTTATAATTCAGTCTTACAGGAATTCATGAGAACAAATTTATTTAGAAAGGAGCGAAAGAAGTGGACAGAACAAAAGCTGTACCTTTCAAATGTCAAGAAAGATGCAATGGCCTGTACTACCATGTACAGTCCATATCTAAGGTGTGATTATAAACCAATTCATAGACTACCTTTCCTATTAACAATAGAAGTTTTCTGGGGAGCCATGTATTTGCAGTTCCTTATTTCATATTTTGAGGCTTCAGATGTCATTTACATATGCAAATGGATAAAAAGAAAACAGAATCACCACACTTCCTTCAACTCAACTCTTCCTTATATTTCAAACATCCAAAATGGAGCACATATTTGTCCACAGTCCTACAAACTAAGTTTCAAATGAGGTTTTACTGATTACACATCATCCTCGTGCTATGAATCACATCTGTCTCCATAATTTGTGTCTTACTTTCATTGCAGAACAACTAATGCAAAACAGTTAAGTCTAAAAAACCACCACTTTTTTTCATATATAAAGGTGAAAGGAAATTTTCTGTATAAGGTTATTGAAGAAAATAGTATAAATTATTTTGTAATGTTCTTCCAAAGATTTTTGGTATTGTAGAAACAAGCAAGAAAATATGGTAAAAAGTTGACCCAGGCCTGTAACATTTGCAGAAAAATTATAAGTATTTCACCCCTCTCCATCAAGAACTTCTAAAAGTCATCCATGTGGCATACCTTAAATACTATGCCTCTTGGACTATCCGTAAGACACTGTAGTATCCATATGTTGTATAGCAAAACACCAGGAAGTTTCACATTCATGCACTAAGATATGCTTGGTGATGTTTGAAAGTTCTGCTAAATTACTTAGTCTGCTCCTATGGAGCATTTTTTCTCTTCTGTGAATCCTTCAAGAGACCTATTTTGAGATTAGAGGGGTTACAACAGTATGTAATCCTATGTTATTGATTTATTTAATTTTTTTTGTGTGACCAAGACAGATTATTTTGTATCTTGTTAAGAAAGTATTTTATTAAAACATATTATACTGGCAGGTTTCAGAGATAACCTGCGCTGCCTTCATGTGCTGATTCCAGGTTGGTTGCTTATAAATAGCTCTTTTGCAATTTCATACTGTCTTATTTATACAAATCTGTTGAGATTTGTAGCTGTATAGTTAAATATGTTAGACAATATTTGGTATGTAAGTAATAGATAAAGAGAACAGTATAACACAAGCTGGCAAAATTAATCAAGAAAAATAACTGACAATTGCTGTTATCTCCTGCCAGTGACACATAATTTTTTTTAACTGAGCTGCAAAGGAAGAATTTAGCAGTAATTTATCTGGGTGGTGTTTACCCACAGCATCATGAACATCTGAAAACTGAAATGTGGTAGGCTTTTTACTACACTTTGCATTATTTGCTGTTTAAGTTTTATGAAAAGTAGGATAAAAATGCATGCTAATCAACTATGTGTTTCATATGAGTAAAATCCTGAATGCTGCACAAATATCAAGTAAGGACTTGATCCACAGTATGCTTTTGATTAATGACACCTATTTCTAGAGGCTTCAGTGGGCTTTGGATCAGGCCCTAAAAGTGCAGAGCAGGATCTGGGGAACAGAGTCAAGCTGTTAAAGTCATACAGCAATATATGATCCACCAAATATCTCCAGGTAAGCCCAGCACTACTGTTTCCTCAGCATCCGTATACTTTTATGTACAGGATAATGTTTTCAAGGTGGATCTAAATAAAACATTACATTGGCATACATATGTTGATAATAATGTGGCCAGGCTCTTCTGTACCTAACTTCCATCCCAGAAAATCTAATATATTCTTAGAGCAATGATGTGTCTCATTACGCTATGGTAAAATATTCCTGAAAGTATAATAGCATAGATGCTGTACTTGGTTACACCAACTTTCAGAAGAAGAGGTAGTGATGACAGCTTAATTCAAGCCTTCCTACTTTGATATTAGCACAGCTGTGGAGCGCTGCTAAGGACATCTTAAAACCTAGAATTGGTCTTCACTGAACTGACCCACAAATACAGTCTTTGGGAATATTGGTGACATTACAGCTGCTTTCCTTAGGCAAGCAAGGTTCATGTGTACCGTCTTTCAGACCCATATCTTCAGCTACAGGGTTTGCCATAGAACATTATTCATCAAAATAGTTTTAATTCAATTTAATTTTCCCAAATATGGCCTGTTATGTAGCTTTATAAGTGATTATACCAACAGAAGGGAGGGGATAGTGGAAGATAAGTAGAAAACTGGTCACAGCAGCAGAATAACAGTGCCTCTTCCTTCCTCAGCCTGAAGGTACTGTGACTACACTCTGCAGTATGCAGCCTTTCCTTGGATGCTTTACAAAGGTGGTAAGGGAAGTAAGAGTTGGCAGAATATGTAGTTTTGTCCAGAAGTTTGGATTCCAATACTGACTTTCAAGTGCAGACGGAATGAAAATGGAGCATTTTGGCTATTGACTAGGGTCATGGCTACTTATTACATCTATATGGCAGATTTTCAACTATGGAGTTCAATTTCTACACAAGTTGGAGACTTTATACGTGGATGTAAGTCAAATTAGGAGACTTTAGAGAGTTCAAGAGAGAAGTCCCTGTAGACTTAGTGTTACTTAGCTCTGTTCCTCTTGGGTGAGTGTTTAGATCAAGTCATAATCAATTTTGGTCAGAAAGTGACCATGTGTTCTTACAACCAGATGTGAATCAAAGCACCTAAGTTGAATAGGGCATCCAGTACTATGGAAACTTAGTAGAAATGCTCATAACAAATATTTTAAGGAAAGTCTTTTACTGGCAGCATGAGATTCAATAATGTTTTCTTGCATTTTCCCAGTGCTCTGCCTTAGGTTTACAAGGATTTAGAAGGTCTCTTTTACAAATTGTTTTAATATTTCTGTGAAGGTAACATAACTGTTCAACTGCATATTGAAATATTTTTCAATTTTTTTGAAGTATAGAGTTTAAAATAAAAGTGTAAATAATAAATTTTGTAAATTTTTTTCAAAGGCATTTACTGCACCCAGACAGAAGAACTTACCTACCAGACCTCCTTCTTATCACATAAGTGGGAAAATTTGGCAAAATGAGAACAGTTACTGTTTTGTCATTGCTTGAGTACCAGAAGTTTTTAGAATCCTTTCTCAAATGATGCCTCTATATGTTTTTATGTTTGAGATATTGCAAAACTAAAGATCTTCATATTTAAAGCACACTAAGTATCCCTTTTGAACATGTGGTTGCACTTAGAAATAATAATGTTCACAATCTTTCGTTAGTGGACGCAGACATTATTCAATGGATTCCACCTCATACTAAAATTGTACAGCTCCTTTGACCTCCAAGTCACTTAGAAAATGTTAGTTGCCTTTTTAGAGGTTCAAAAAAAAACCAAGTAATGTATAACCACTTTGTAAAATATAATAATTAGGGAACTTTTTAGAAAAAATTGTTGCTGTTTTTGATAACTATTTGCAATAAGTTAACACTTTCATTCTGAATCACCACTAACCTTGAAGCATTTTATATGCTGTACACATCTGGCATTGCACAGGCAATCTAACTTGTCATGGTAAAAAAGATGTTCCTCTGTACATGCTACCTGTGTTTGACAGCTGACAAGTAAATGATTCAGCTACATGAAAAAATGTGCAAAATTACATTCAGCTGCTAATAGAAGAGTTCATTTACAAGAATTAACTGGGGGACTTGGAAACATATTCAACTAATTAACTCTACAAATTACAATTATATGAAGGAATAGAAAATAGATAAGCTTTTTCAACACTGTGAAAAATGGTAGATTAGTGATCCAACTATGCCATTGCCAGATTACTTCAGAGTGTAACAGATCCTTGGGTGAGAGATCCAGTATGTATGCAAGGTATTATATCTGTTTTTCTAGTGGTCACACTTGTGATCCATGTGTAAAAGAAGAGAAAGCTGTATTTTATGACTTGAGTCAGCAGAAGACTGAGGTGATCCACAAGAAATGGAAATCATTAAATGTGTAGTAGCCATCCTATTTCCATCTAAAGTGTTTAAGACTGCTGTATAAACCTTTGAAGGTTAAAAGAAAGAACAAAAAGAAAGAAACTTCAGGATAACAGTCTCCAAGACTTATGGCAGGACTGTGAGAGGTTTCTCACTTGTCATACTTATTTTCATTTTGTGGGATATGTCTGGCAGACAGAAAGGAAACAGTTGTTTCAAAGAGAACTTTGAGGAACATAATGAAAAGGTCACACAATAATCCTTATCTATCAAATCCATCTCAATTTTTAATAAGCTCTGTCATTTTCTTCCCTAAAACATCTACAGCTGACTCAAAAATTTCAGCAGCTAATGCCAAATGGTTTTGTTACATCATCAGACTTACATCATGTTTAAATGTCGGTATGATACAGGTCAATGCTCCAGAAAGAAGATTCATCAATTATATTCTCGGTTCTACTAAAAATTTTGAGACTGATTTCCAGCAAATGACTCACCTATATTTGCTTGAATGTAAAGAGGTCAAAAGTGTACTTTTGGGTTCGTAGATTCCCTGCTCCAGAACTACGCACAGTGCTCAAAGATGAGGTTCAAGCAGAGCCAACCTGTAGCATTATACCAAAATTCACATTAGAAAAGCATCATGCTCACCGCTTATCCTAAAGCACCATGGACCAGGTGAAAATGTGTGTGGATAGGAAACTTCACCCTCCAAAAATGTTTCAGGATTAATTTAGCAACAGAAGTTTAAGAAGACATTTCACAATACCATGGGATCTAAATTTTAAAAATTAAACATATTTAAGAAACTGAAATTTTGTGGCTGGGTCTACCAAGACCTGCTCCTGTCTTGATTGAGCAGAGCAACTCCAGATCTGTCTCATAACCAAGCCTGTTGGAGATTCAGCAATTAGGTGCTCTTGCATGTAAGTACCTTGAAGATCCTAAACTCTTTGACATATTTTGCATATCTGTGAAAAATATGAACAGTACTGAGCTGAAAAACATTTATTCAAAAACACATTGATGGCTGTGACAATAGGCAACTGCATGAAGTTATGGGTGGTCACCCCAGGGCTTATTCCTTCATCAGGGAGGTGCTAAGTCATTAAAGCCTTTACCTCTTATACTAGCATGTGACAATACTTCCCTTCAGAATAACTTAATTTATTTTACAGGCAAAAACATTCCAAGTTATAGGCATCCAGAAGGTTAGCCTTCTTATATTTCTGAATTTATTATATCCAAGGAAATAAATCCATTACAGGTTTATGATCACCACAGTTCACTTTAAGAAGAAATTATACTTAAAGATCTTTATCTTCTTTCTTCTTTTTTTTTTTTTTTTTTAATTTCAGCAAATAAAGGTTTAATTCTGATAGTAGGAAAATAAGAAAGTGAGTAGTTGAAAAGCAAATATACCATGAAAATGTGATTCCAAATACTACTAAGAGTAAGGTTCATCCTTTGACATTGAGGGAGTGGGCTAATTCAGGAGTCTCACTTTGCCTTTCTGAGTTCTGTCAGTCTGAATCTTCTCTGTCACTGTGTTCAAACACAATCCTCCTGTCTGTCCTTCGTACACCTTTTGAACAGTTATTCCATTGAAAGCACAGCTTTTCTATTTATACTGCCTTAGGCTACGATGACTCACAATTTATCCATCTCCTGCTTTGTGTAATATGTCACGTACCAGATAAGAGCATGAGACTGAATCTGTACCACACATAACCTCATTTAATTCATCATAGAATCTCGCTTTCTTCTCATTGTGAAGATCGCACACAACATATTAATAATACAGTGGAAAAAATGACATTTTGAAAGCCACCCTCTCTAGTTTCTGGAGTTCTTGGCATCATAAATGTCTATTGAGTAGTTAGAATACTTCATGAGATTTTGTTGGGTTTTGTGGTTTTTACCCACTGCATCAGCCTTTGAAGAAAGTATCTAAATTAACAGACTACACACAAGGCTAGGTAGGGCATGACACTCTTCCTAGGTCTCTAGTTTGAGCTAAGATACTGTGCAGCAAGGCATGGAAAATGTAGAGGGAGAAGCACAGACAGAGGAAGAAAGCACATAAATTTCAAGCAGCTTGATTTAATAACCTACTGGTGAATTCATTCAGGACTTAATTATCAAGCACACAGGATACTACAAATCAGCCATGCCAATTACAAAAAAAAAAGTTTGTTTATTCATAATTTATATATACAATTATGGAAGGATAAGTAAAGGTATGAAAATATTACATTGTTGAAGCACAAGTGTACTGGAGAAGATCACAGGTCTATATAGACCTGGGACTATCCTTTCAGAGTGACTATTAAGGGATACCATGGGAACGAGTTTAGATCAGGATATATAGACAACAATTATGCCCTCTATATACTTTTCCAGGACACGTTCCTAGCTTCTATCTGTACTTTAGAGATTTCCTGACTTAGGTTTATCTACTAAACTTTTTTAATAGCCATTGATAAAACTCTTAGATAGATACCATCTGGACTTGAACATTTGCTATAATACATTTTATCAACTGGTTCTAAAACCACTTCTGTTAACAATTTATTCTGAGAAGTGCCAATGTGCCCTCATACTCCTTCCCTTGTAAAGAAAAACTGTGGTGTCATGCTCTCTGTACATGAATCTTTGTGGGAGCTTTCCAGTCCAAATGTGAAGCAGTGTTTTTGCTATTCTACCTCTGGGTGGTTAATGGAATATTTTATTTACGAGACTTTCTGTGTTTCCTTATTGTACTTTCATTTTTATTACTCAACAATTTTGATCTATTGGGATATATTTTCTTTTTTAATTAAACTGTGTTTTAGCTATTGTTGTTCAGGACTCATAGCTCTATTGGCAGAGATACCTATTAATAAAAATATTTCATTATTATTCTTTCTAATACTGCCCATTATTGAGGCACATCATATATATTTACTGCCCAAACTGCTTTTCTTTAATACAAGCGTGACCTACCAGAAATGGGGGGAAAAATAGGCAGTTCAGTAAAGAAAAAAAAAAAAAAGAAAATGAAAGAAATCATTCAAAGACACAAATTGTAGCATTTACTAGGAACATGAGAGACCAAGAGTGAATTCCACTGGCAGCATGAAATCAGGAAGAGATATCCTATGAGTGAGGAAAGATTTGTATTTTCCTTGACCTCAATTCATTGACACAGACAAAGTACGAGGAACTGAAAAGAATTAAGCAAAATGTTCCCATAGATTAAATAAAGTGACTTAAATGACTTTAATATTTTAGTGTAGAAAGTTGTCATTCAGAGCTATTCTTCATAATAGGAGACATTAATTCTGATAAACAATAGAACTTTATTTAGTAGTGCACCTTTCATAAAAATTGTATTTAAAGGCACTTCATACTTTTAAATAATAGAGTAACAGATCTGAATAATAAATAATACAGGAACTGAGGAAGAGAGAAATTAGGTAGTATCAGTAAATGGATTTTTTTTTTCCTTTCTAAGAGATATACAAGCTAAAAAAAATAACGAACATAGTCACAGATAGACTGTTTAGTATGATAGGAGCTGTACTAGAAGCAATACCATCTGTGGCCAAGCTGTGCTATGGATAATTGTAAGTGTTTGGTGAGTGTTGCATAAAGACAAGACATGATAATATGAAGTTAAATACTGCAAATCTTCAGAGAATGACTGCAGAGAAGGGCACATAAAGTTTGGACTTTAGGTTTTTTAGGGGGTATTTTTGTTTTTTTTTTTATTCTGATACTTGATGATCCATGTCTTCAGATTAGAATCATGTTACATATGATTTTGGCTGTTAGGAGAGATAAAAAATTCCCATAAGGGATCAATAGTTAGGCACTCAAATTCCCAGTTTAACCACCCACCACCATTTAAACATTCAGAACTGGAAAACATCCAAGTTGATATGAAAAGGGAAAATGGTAGTTCAGTTACCAGTTCTAGTTCAGGTGCCCAAATACAAGTAAGCAATCAATGCATATGGAGATGAAAAATAAAAACTTGGATGAGTGCATCCTGTCATCTCTTCCCCCATTTGTATCCATGTTGGAAGTCAAGGCCAGATTTCTTTTGATTGGAAAAGACCACTATGAAATAATTTGTCATTGTATGGTAATATTTATCTAAAGAATTTATTTGACAAAATTTGTAAGCTGGACAACAGAAGATCCCAGTCACTGAAATGATCATCCGCAGTAACCACTCCCTTGGGTTGCTCTGTCAGCTCTACTCCTCTGTGCAAAACTTCAAGTGAAACTGAGTGAATGTTTTTATTATTTATTTTCTTTTTAGACACCTTTTCTTTTCTCTGAGTTTAGCAAAGAATATACTTTACAATTAATTTACCATCACATAAAAAAAAACAACAACTTTTTACTTTGCTATTGGTCAATAAGACTTTATTTGTTGAATCCTACAGAAAAAAAAAAATCATTTTTTTAGTATTTATATTTTACACTCTGTGGGATGCAAACATCATCCATATAACTTTCAAAACTTATATCTGTGTAATTCCTCTACAATCGATTCAGACATCAGAATCTTCTCTAATTCTGATCATGGCTTATTCACCATGATAAAACTTCAGCTGGTAATACACGTTGCCAATTAGAAGCTATTAAGTTTTTTTAACACAAGAGTTTCCACAAAAATATCAAAATAGCTTGTTCTTAGTAGGGATTAAATTGTGAACTATCACTATTTCAACCTGATTATAACAATTTTCATCACTAGTAAACTCTATCTTTGTAACAACTACAATTGCTTATACAAAATTTAATGTACTAAAATTATGCATTTTTGTGAACCTCCAGAGTGATTTTGGTCCTCTCTTTTACTGAAATGAAGAATATATCAGTATTTTCTTTGGATAAATTTATTTATTTTTATTTTGCAGAAGTGAAATTCTTTTTCATTGTAACAGATAACAGAGAACCACTCATATTAGAAATGTAGTTCCCTCACAGGATGTTTTTACTTTAACACTATTTGTTTGTCTAGCACTCACTTTTCAGAAATAATTGAGATTGCTTTGCTAAGATATTTTAAGAGGCTCTCAAATTTGAGCAACTGTAAACTTTTTCTTAAACAGCTACCTTAGTTTCCATTTAATCCCTAAACTTTTTATTCTGTAATGTACAATTATGCTTTCAGTTACCAAGAGAAAAAGAGATTGGAATTTGTATTTACAGAACTATAACAACATTTTTAAAAAATAATTTAAAATAAAAAACGCTTAGAGGTGGGGTGGGAGAGTTTTGTTTGTTTGGTTGGTTGGTTTTTTTTTCAGTAAAGTACTGTTAGCCTGTGTAATTTCCTCAGAGATCCTGTCATAACCAGCAGCTATTTGAGTGGATTGTTTTAGGTAAATTAACCATACATATGACTACCATACTTTCAATTCCAAGCTTCAAAGGACCCTTGTATCAAGAATATACTAAAATATTTCACTTAGATGCCATTCATTCTTTTAATATGCTTAACCTCTCATAGCAGAAAGGCACATCCTGTCTTTTCATCCTTTCTACATCTATCTTAAGAGCAGCAAACAGAACAGAAAGTGGTACCATGGACTTGTTTTGTCTTAAGAGTATAGGTTCACTTCAGCTATATGGAGAAATTTTCCACTAGGAAGATGCTAGGTGCAACAAAGCTCAGTAGTCTAAATGTAGAGATTGTTAAATGTATGAATGGGATTGCCTGACATGGCTGTTGGTTGGGGCTGTGCTGAAGAGAATCCTCTCTAGTCTTACATTCCCATATGTCAGAAGGAAATCCTCCCTCAGTAAATCTCCCCAAATGTCTGCTTTTAATATGTGTGATACTGTTTTAGGTTTGGAGCAATTTGCCTCCCTTCCCAGATGATTTATGTGGGCTTAACAAGATTATAAAGGCTTGTATCTTTTGCTGCTCTTCCTAGCCATCATTGATTTGACTTACTTCCTCTCCAAGCACACAATATCTAACAACTAATAACTAACAATATCATAAAAGTTTGCCTCTTCAGTCCCACAAAAGTCATATTGCCCCTGGGATTAGGATGTCTTTCAACTTGCTAAAATGATCTCAAGTTATTAAAGTTATCTGTGATTGCTGAAGTTGCAAAACTGAAAATCACCTCTGATTCACAGAGGCAAAAAACTAAAGATCAATTCAAAACAATCATTCTGTTACTAACTAGTCTAGCCAGATGTGCCCCTGTGGGGGAATAGTTTTTTCTTACCTTACCACAAAACTGTGTTTGCCCTATGTAGTGCCTGACTTGTATCTTTCCTCAGCTCATGCATCATCTGCATTTGATAAGAAGTATCATCTAATCACATGGATGAAACAATCACAGATAGGGAAGAAAAAAAAAAAAAAAAAATACACACACAACCTAAAAGATCAAGGGAAAAAAACCCTAAAAGATTAAGGAATTGTTTAAATGCCAGAGATGTATATGTTAACAGCACGTTGACCCATTCTTAAACCACAGTTCAGATAAAATTCCCCAAACATAAAGTATCTAATCTAATATGCAACAGATGTAGAAGGACACAGCACTCTTCAGTCCACACATATTGGTTAAAGCAACTTCATCAACTCACAGCACTGGCATTGTATACTGAATGGATCATAATCCACAGTAGAACTTGATACAACGGCACCCTGAAGAACATTAAGATCATTCTTTTCTTTTTATGGGTGTTACAGACCTAATCACACAGTCATACCCAGGCCAAAATTGAAGAAATTTGTAAGGTTTGATATGTTTTAATTTGGATATAAGAGGAACATCCTACCCTGATAAGGAAACCAGGAAAAGGTAGTTATATAGGATGAAAATATTAGAAACTTGTTAATAAGTTCTACTTTAAAAGAATTTTCTTCAAAGTACTCTTTCATTTTGGAACCAATTTCCTTCTGGAAGAACACTGCATTTTGCACTGATACCAAAGGTGAACTAAATCGTTAACACAGGTACCTCTATGAAGCTTAAAATTAAATGCAGTGAATCGGTAATTTTCAGTTAATTTCTTACACATTCTTGAGAGTAATTTTTTAGTGAGAAATGAAACTCTCCATAACTTGGATTGCTGGAGTTGCTTATGAATATCTCATATTTCTAAATGGGTAAATCTTCACAAGAGCAGAGGGAGAGAAAGCAAAATTTGATACCCTGGGACTTGCCTTGGTTTTGCAATATCTGCCCCCTGTGTAATATCGCTCAGTGGCCCTGATCAAAAGCAATCAAGCTGAAATCATTTAATTTAAGAAGAAAAAGTACCTGCTAATAGAGAGTTCTCTGAACTCTGGAGATCATTTGCTCAGTTTGATTTCGTGATGCAAGACCAATGAAGGACTGAAAAGCTCAGACAATACAATATTTTCAGCAATGATGGCTGGATTCCTCAAGAACAGTAAAGCATATATTTTATTTATTATGTGATTAATCAGATCAAGTTGTTTAACATTATTTCAAGCCAATGGCTGCTTTTCTTCTGATTTTGGATCATGGTTTTCTCAGATAACTGCTAAACAGCATTTTTGGATTATAGGAGATAATATTTTTTCATAAATCGGAAAAATTTAGTTTAAAATAAATGTTCTGGCATCTGAAAAAGTGCTTGCCTTAGACAGATTTTGTACAGATGAGTTTTAAAATGTGATTTGTGGTTTCACCAATTACTGCACAATCTGAGCTTTACATTCAGTGGTTTTGATGCAAATACAGCTACTAATAACTTCTCTGGGAATGGTGAACCCTGTATTGAAATTTAGATGAGAAGTTATTTTTCCTCTGCATTTTAGATCAACATAGCATATGTCATGAAAAAAATTTGTCCCAGATGGAATTTCTAATTAAGGAATGATTTTGAGAAAGAATAAACTCAATGTTATGTTTGAAATTCAGTTTTGTTAGTGTTCTTGTCATTATAAGCTGAAGGACAGAGATTTAAGAGCTCTAAACACATTGCACTATAATATGCTCACATATCAAGCACGAAAAATATATTAATAAAGAAAGTCTCATATATTGATGACTGGGCCCTGATCCTGCAGGAACCTTTACCCATGCAATGTACCATTGATGTTAAAGTACAAGTGCAGGAGTTCATTCTTGTGGACTTGATCATAGGGTAAGACATTCAATTGTCCAAGCCTCCCTTGAAGCCCAGAAACCAGAAAATTAAGATGTTTCTGCAGCTCAAGAGAGGTTATGAGAAACCTAATTCTTTCTTTTAATTTTGCATGGTAATTTCCTTAAGGAAATACAATGAACTTAAAATTTAAGACTAAACAGTTCCTGTCCTTTACCAGATATTCACCACCTTCTTTTTATCTACCTATATACCTGCATGGTCCTTTCTGAGAGCTTTCTCTCGCCTGTCTTTGTGGTTGGATAGGAAGTTGAGATAAATGCAGTAGGAGACTCAAGATCCTTAGATATTGCATGTGTGAAGGAGAATGGAAGGAAAGAGAAAAAGAAAAAAAATGCAGAATTTATTTTTTTTTGGTGTGAGAGCTGATGACTTAAGTAAAAACTTCCACAAGAACTTCTAGACTATCTCTTATTTTGAGTTCTAAAGTGCATTAAAATGAGGTAATAGAACATTTCTAACCCACCTATACTATGTACTTTCTTTTACACACACACATATAGTTTAGAGCTTTTATCTCAGTCTGTGTACAAGGAAATTAACATAGGTCTCATTTTCTCACAAGTAAGAAATAGTTACTTTAACAGCCTGACAATCTAGGCTTAATACTCTGGTAAAATAGATATCTGAAATTATGTATAAATCTCTGTAATAGAGAGCTATTAATTTCATTTCTCTGAAACTGCTTGATGATAATTCACTCACGGATAGTTAAATTTCAGTTTGTTAGTGTTGATCCATTATCTATGTATAATTTTTAAAGCATTTTAAACATAATTTTAGTAAAATGATTAAAAGCATTTGGAAATTCAAGACACTGGATACAACAAATGATCTATATAATTATATGTGTATATATATGTGTGTGTACTTATATATGTATATATCCTGTGTGCGCAGACTGACTATAGATAGATTGGTAGGTACATAAATCTGTACGCACTTGGTATATACCTGATGTGTACAGACAGACACATGGATAAATGGATGGATGAATGAATGAAATCCTTCCCTAGTAGTTTCTTTCATGACATATGTGCAGTGGGAGAAGGTAAAGCATTTCTTTCATAGAGAGTCATCTAGGCATGTCTGCCATCCCTGTAGAGAGAAGCAGTCCCTGAGGATTGCATTCTAACCACGCTGGGAACAACCTTTACATTTCCTCATTAATCTTAATGTTGCTTATCATATTCACAAGGAAACATTGTGTCACAGTTACTAAGCAAAAAAAAAGTCCCTCTGAAGAATCTTACTCATTACAGGCTTTCAGAGAAGGAAGCAGTTTCCACTTACCAATTTCATGCCTGTCAAGGACCCTGGAAAGCATTTCCTTTTTTTGTCGTGCTTTGGGGTTTGGTTGGTTCCACCCCCCACACCCCCTACCCCCGCTCTGTTTTTCTCAATACTACTCTGATTATTTTCTTTTTTTCGTTCTCTTTAGAGTTTTCTGAAAGTTTGCTGACCCCTAATATGACAAGGAACTGCTCCTCAGCCCCAGCTTCTGATTCATTCCAGGAGCTCAGGATACAAATGAGTTCTATTCTTCAGGACTTTGGTTGCCTTTTCAAAGCATTTTCTGATAATGTTTGTAAATATGCAAAATGAAATTACATTAACTGAATAGAATAAAAAAGTGCCTTAGAATAGCAGAATAAAAAACATACTGGAAAGAGATGGAGGTTTTTGATATTTTCACTCTTTCTGTTTTCCCTTAGATCCCTTGTGGTAATGCAAACCTTTTCCTGTGACTTCTTGCTCTGTTCCACCAAGACCAACATTGGTCTTTACCATATCAAACCCCTATTAACCTGAGTGATAGGCAACTGCCAAGAAGGGACCCATATATGCCTGAAACTAAGAGTGAAAAGCCAAGGCAGGCCTGGACACAGTCACAGCTGCAATATTAGGGACAAGCATGGAGAAGTGCAGGGTCTCCACTGCAGGAGAAGGCAGACCATGCTCTCTACCATGCAATGTTAATGGAAGCAGGGTGATTCTTTTCCTCCAAGAACATGGAGACATTATCTGAAGATTCCTACCTCCAAATAAATGTAGGTAACCCCTTGTCATTTCCAACTAAAAATGCATGTAAAATGTAATTCAGAAAAGATCTGCTTTGGAATAATGTAATGGACAATTTTACTAAAGCACTGCGAATGTCTGCACATTAATGTCTTGCCAGTAACAGATTTTTTCCATGGTCACTAACAAAGCCATCTGGTTTAACAGTCTTACTCCATGTCTGTTTAGACACAGGTTTTTTTTTTAACCTTCTTGTGAACCTAAAGGAAAGACACAATTGGCTGGTTTTAATTTACATTCTAAACACGCTACATGACAATTCCAGGAGGAGAAGTTATTTCAGTCTTGAGTTATAACTAATATAAATATCTGCAAAATGTATGCATGTGTCTAATTTTACAAGCTTTTGGCTTTAATTGATAAATACATAAATGTACAAAATGTTGATGTATATATTAAACATGGATTATATACAACTCTAAATTATTTAACAATTAAAATACTCTTAGGCTAATTACAATACAAAAACCTCATGTCAAGGCACTCACATTTCTCGGTGGGTTATTTTTTCTATATTGTATCACGGCAATGAACCCTTAAGGAATTTTGTAAGTAAATGTGGCAAAAACTTTGATTGTGAATTTATTTTTCTTATAATTTGTGTATGTTTTCTTTCTCTTTAGAACTTCTGCCTTGTTAGATGAGAGATTTGAATAATTCTTTTTACAATTATACCACAGATTCTGGGGTCAAAAGTTTCTAAAGTTTCTGAGTAGAAATAGACAGCACAGAACAGAAAATATATGAAAAAATATACAGAAAGTTTAGTGACAACATATAAGAAAAAGATTAGGGGTGCATACCACTTAGCTGTGAGAGCTCTCAGAAGTATGTCCTTCTGCTATAAAAAGTTCAAGAAATTAAATTTTAAAATTATAGATGGGATTTTAAAGGAAACTAACAAGTTTTTCACCACTCCCGTCACAATGTGCTAGGGCAGTATGTCCTACTTTGTCACAGGACCAAATTGTGGCTTCTCCCTATAAAATTAAGATCAGCATTTTCCCCAACCAAATCTGTCTACACATATAGACTACTGATTAAGACTGTGCCTTTTCTATAAGGAACAAATGTTTGCTTGGGAAAAAGCAAGGGTGCCTATAACTGGATTTGATCTTTAAGATAGTCTAAGTGATACACATTAGAACGTATAAAATACAGAGACATTTTTTCCTCTGGCCATGTCAGTGCGGTCCTGCACCATTTTGCCCAGTTATGTAGTCCAAGTTCATTGAGATTCACCATTTCACATCAAGTCTCAGCTCCCCAGATTAAAAGGTCTGAAAATAAAAACGAGAACAGCAAGAAGAAAGAGAAAATATGCCCTTACCTTGGTGTGGAAATTCATTTGCAAACAATGACCATGAAGATTTAAAAAAGAGGAAAAAAGCTGTCTTCCCTTTTTTTCACCTGAAGATATGTATTTCAGGTTAATAGTGGTCCAAGTTAACATCCTTGGTAATAGCAAGAATACTTGGCAATCAGGAAAGCTGAATCAGGAAGTCCAGGATTCTTAAGGATCCCTGACTCATCCAAGTTTCACAACACACAGAGAATGACCAGGTTCTTCATTCTACAAAGGAAGTTTACAATGATGTTCAATGGAGTGCATAACTGTGCAGTTCAGAAAGCAAATAAATAAGGAATACAGCTATAAACAGTGTTTTCTCTGAGCAATGTAATAAGTTAGAATTGGTTGTCCTCAAACCAGGACAAAGTTTTACACCTGTGAAAATTACTAGTTTAAATTTGTGTAGTTGTTAAGTACTTCCAGAAACACCTCCACCGTGAATACTTCTTACATCACTTTATAGCAATTATCTTGCTTCTACAAGATTAAAATGCCCTGAAAAGCAAATATGATTTTAAGATTGCCTCTTGGAGAACACGCAGCGTCTGCTTTCCCTACACTCGTCCCTGCGAGCATTAATACAAGCAGTTGCTACTGAGCGTTCCCAACTAAGTCCTTCAGCTCACTGTGAGAATAAAATCCTTCAGCTCTGGAGAAAATAAATTTAAATAATGTGATTTTGCTAAAATGTGGCCTAATTACACATAATGTTAAATGGTAATTACAGAAGGTGCAAAACAAGCCTCAAATGATATTTATCTTTAGAAAAAGTCCTTCCTTTTTTCCCTAAACTCTCTTCAGCAAATCATGTAAATTAATGATTTCTTTTCTGAATTTTGGAAATGTATTCAAGAAAAAAACCCTAAACAGATAAAAAACAGATACCATCTGCCAACTGTGTAACCATGGCAACTCTACATCCAGATGTAAAATGTTTTTTTCCCCAGCAAATTCTTATTAAAAAGAAATTTATTAGTTGTTTTTAACTTACAGGTCCAGGGGAAGTGAGATAAAACAGAAAATTAGTACAGATTTGTGTGGTTTCAGTAAATGTTCTTCCTATGTTAGCCAGAGTCTCAGCTGGTATAAAGCAGAAGGCCCTAAAACACATGTAATAGGTAGCAGATAATACAGACTTCTTTCAGAGCTCATCATCCAGCCCGACAGCATTTGCTTAAATCAGAGGGAAGTGGAGTTATGGAAAAACTTACTACATAGAGAAAACACTGTGCTGAGGAAGAGCTGCTCTGGAAATCTTTCTTAGGAAGAGTCTGGAAAGAAACTGCAGCTACACTTAATTGCCAGGTCTTGCACTTGGGTCAAAACAGCCCCATGCAATGCTTGGGGAAGAGAGACTGGAACGCTGCCTGGCAGAAAAGGACCTGGGGGTGCTGGTCAACAGCCAGCTGAATATGAGCCGGCAGTTTGCCCAAGTGGCTAAGAAGGCCAATAGCATCTTGGCCTGTATCAGAAATAGTGTGGTGAGCAGGACTTGGAAAGTGATCCTCTCCCTGTACTCGGCACTGGTGAGGCTGCACCTCAAATACCATGTTCAGTTTTGGGCCCCTCATTACAAGAAAGACGTTAAGGTGCTGGAGTGTGTCCAAAGAAGAGCAACAAAGCTGGTGAGGGGTCTAGAGAGCAAGTCTTTTGAGGAGCATCTGAGAGAACTGGGATTGTTCAGTCTGGAGAAAAGGAGAAAAGGCTAAAGGGAGACCTTATTGCTCTCTACAACTACTTGAAAGGAGTTTGTAGCGAGGTGGGTGTCGGTCTCTTCTCCCAAGCAGCAAGAGACAGGACAAAAGGATATGGCTTCATGTTGTGTCAGGGGAGGTTTAGTTTGGATATTAGCAAAATTTTTTTCACTGAAATGGTTGTCAGGCATTGGAACAGGCTGCTCAGGGCAGTAGTCGAGTCACCATACCTGGAGGTATTTAAAAGACCTGTATACGTGGCACTTAGGGACATGGTTTAATGGTGGACTTGGTAGTGTTAGGTTAACAGTTGGACTTGATATTAAGGGTCTTTTCCAACCTGGATTATTCTATGATTCTACATTATCTTCAGTCTATGCCAAGCATAATATTACATGTACTAATTCTTCTGATTTCACTGAATTTCACTGCATTTTTAGAGTTGGAAGGGACCATAAAGATCATCTAGTCCAACTCCCCTGCTGAAGCAGGATTGCCCAGAGCATGTTAGAGCATGCTACTCAGGATTGCATCCAGGTGGGTCTTGAAAATCTCCAAAGAAGGGGACTCCACAAGCTCCCTGGGCAGCCTGTTCCAGTGCTCTGTCACCCTCACTGTGAAGAAGTTTTTTCTCATATTTGAGTGAAACCTCCTATGTTCCAGCTTGTGCCCGTTGCCCCTCGTCCTCTCACTGGCAACCACTGAAAAGAGTCTGGCTCCCTCCTCCTTCAACCCACCCTTTAGATACTTATAAGCATTGATAAGGTCTCCCCTCAACCTGCGCACTAATGTACTCGCCCTTGCGCTCACGTGCGCCCGGCACGCGCTCTGAACCTGCTGAGGCTGTAGCCACTTTTAAATTTGCCGTGGCTCACCCGGCCCGCCCCCAACCACGTCAGCCTCTCGGCACCCTCGCGAGATTCCCGACTCGTTTTGGGTCTCTCCGCTCTCCTTCGGCTTCTCTGTCTCCGAGGAGCCCCCTCTCCGTCTCGATCTAAATCAAATTTAAAGCCACAGCACTCACCACTGCCGCTGTCGCTCTCCGCGTGGTCCAAATATCACTGTCGTCTTGGTGGTCCAGATATCACCATCTTCTTTATTTTGTCCTCTGGACAAAGCAGAAATAAAGAAGGATAAGAAAACTGAATATGGATGCCTAAACTGGACATTGCGTAGCATTACTGTGAAGGCAGATGGTCTCTCAGAAATGAAGTGGTCTCCTACTGAGAACAAGAAGTTACTGAGCATGAATTTGAGCGAAATTGAAATGAGTGAAAAAGAAGAAGTCAGGCAAAATAGCCAGCAGGCCTGTGTGGATGAACAAGGAGATGCTGGGCAAGCTCAAGACCAAAAGGGAGGCCTATAGAGGGTGGAAGCAGGGACAGGTAGAATGGGCAGAATATAAAGAAACTGTCCGAGTGGCCAGGAACCAGGTCAGGCAAGCGAAAGCCCAGGCAGAACTAAATCTAGCCAGTGACATCAAAAACAGTAAGAAAAACTTCTACAGATATGTCAGGGACAAGGGCAAGACTAGGGAAATTGTGGGCCCTCTCCAGAAGGAAACGGGAGACCTGGCCTCCCAGGATATGGATAAGGCTGAGCTGCTGAACAACTTTTTTGCCTCAGTCTTCACCGGTAAGGGCTCTAACCACACTGCCCAAGTCACGGAAGGCAAAAACAAGGGCTCTGCGAATGAAGAACTGCCCATAGTACGAGAAGATCAGGTTCGAGACCTATTAAGGAACCTGAAGGTGCATAAGTCCATGGAACCTGATGAAATCCACCCATGGGTCCTGAGGGAGCTGGTGGACGAAGTTGCTAAGCCGCTTTCCATCATATTTGAGAAATCGTGGCAATCTGGCGAAGTTTCCGCTGACTGGAAAAAGGGGAACATAACCCCAATATTCAAAAAAGGAAAAAAGGAAGACCCAGGGAACTATAGGCCAGTCAGCCTCACCTCTGTGACTGGCAAGATCATGGAGCAGATCCTCCTGGAATCTCTGCTAAGGCACATGGAAAATAAAGAGGTGATTGGAGACAGCCAGCATGGCTTCACCAAGGGCAAATCGTGCCTGACAGATTTGGTGGCCTTTTACAATACTGCCACAGGCTTGGTGGACAAGGGCAGAGCAACAGACGTCATCTACCTGGACTTATGCAAAGCATTTGACACTGTCCCACATGACATCCTGGTCTCAAAATTGGAAAGTCATGGGTTCGATGGATGGACCACTCGGTGGATCAGGAACTGGCTGAATGGCCGCACTCAAAGGGTTGTGGTCAATGGTTCAATGTCCAATTGGCGGCCAGTGACGAGTGGAGTTCCTCAGGGTCGGTACTGGGACCAGTGCTGTTCAACATCTTTGTCGGAGACATGGACAGTGGGATAGAGTGCACCCTCAGCAAGTTTGCTGAAGACACCAAGCTCGGTGGCGCGGTCGACATGCTGGAGGGAAGGGATGCCATCCAGAGGGACCTGGACAGGCTTGAGAGATGGGCTCGTGCAAACTGCATGAAGTTCAACCAGGCCAAGTCCAGGGTCCTGCACCTGGGACGTGGCAATCCCAGGCACAAATACAGGTTGGACGGAGAATGGCTGGAGAACAGCCCTGAGGAGAAGGACTTGGGGGTGTTGGTGGATGAGAAGCTCAACATGAGCTGGCAGTGCGCACTGGCAGCCCAGAAAGCCAACCGGATCCTGGGCTGCATCAAGAGAAGTGTGGCCAGCAGGTCACGGGAGGTGATTCTACCCCTCTATTCTGCGCTTGTGAGACCCCACCTGCAATGCTGTGTCCAGCTTTGGAGTCCTCAACACAGGAAGAACATGGACCTGTTGGAACGGGTCCAGTGGAGGGCCACGAAGATGATCAGAGGGATGGAGCACCTCCCCTATGAGGACAGGCTGAGAGAGCTGGGGTTGTTCAGCCTGGAGAAGAGAAGGCTCCGGGGAGACCTCATAGCAGCCTTCCAATATCTGAGGGGAGCCTACAGGAGAGCTGGAGAGGGACTCTTTGTCAGGAGATGTAGTGACAGGACAAGGGGTAATGGTTTCAAATTGGAAGAGGGGAGATTTAGATTAGATATTAGGAGGAAATTCTTTACCGTGAGAGTGGTGAAGCACTGGAACAGGTTGCCCAGGGAAGTTGTGGATGCCCCATCCCTGGAAGTGTTTAAGGCCAGGCTGGATGGGGCTTTGAGCAACCTGGTCTAGTGGAGGTGTCCCTGCCTGTGGCAGGGGGGTTGGAACTCGATCATCTTTAAGGTCCCTTCCAACTCTAACCGTTCTATGATTCTATGAATTTAGGATAGATAGTTTGGACCCATATGGATCTCTGTGTGCATTGAAGGCCCCAGCCTCCATTCAGTCCCAGCAAGTCAGCTGAACGGATTTTCTTTGGACTGAATAAAGGCTAAGTAAAAAGATCAAATATCTTTTCTCTATGCAAAGATTCTCCAGCCCTGAGTGGGAGATACATTCACTGTGGGAATAAAATTGAAAGCTAAGAAAATAAGAACACATCTTTTAACAATTCTGAAAGAGACTTTCTAATTTTTATTTAACTGTTCCCTTCATGCAAAGTGTTATCAAAAACTTCAATGGAAGCTTCTTTGCTTTGAGAATGTCAGCAGCTAGTAGATATTTGTGAAATTGTACATTGTTTTAGTATAAAGTTACAAAAAGTGTTTAAATTCTGAATTGCTTAAGTGGAATTTACCCTTAGCTATTGCTAGCAGATACGTATCCCGTGAAGGACAATCAAGGTCTTTCAAAACATTACTCCAAAATACTATTCCCCCAACTCATCTGCTCCATGGGCATTTATACACATATAGATGCTGTTAAAAAATTCTAGTAGCTTTAAATAGGGGGATATGAGACAGGCCTTCAGTTCACTGTGGGAATAACATTCTTCAGTTCTGAAGAAAAACAATTTTTAAAATTTCATTTTGTCTCTTCTCTTTAAGGTTGGGGTAAACAAAAGGTCTCATCCTTCTTGACATATCAATATTAAGGTAAGCATCTATTTTATAGTAGCATACTAGCAGTCTAAATAACTTGTCTGTGTACACACAGAATCACAGAATCGCAGAATCTTAGTGGTTGGAAGGGACCTTTGAGATCATCGAGTCCAACCACATTAAAAAAAACCAACCAAACAAACAAAAAAACACAACACACAAAAACAAACAAACAAGCAAACAAAACAAACAAACAAAAAAAAAAAAAACAAAACCACCCACCAACTAAACCCCACACCCACAACCTCACACACAACACCCCACCACAAACCAACAATCCCGGGCACTAGAGCATGCCCTGAAGAGCCATGTCTACACGTTTCTTAAATAACTCCAGGGATGGCGACTCCACCACCTCCCTGGGCAGGCTGTTCCAGTGCTTGACCACTCTTTCAGTAAAGTAATTCTTCCTAATATCTAATCTTAACCTCCCTTGCCGCAGCTTCATACCATTTCCTCTGGTCCTGTCATTATTCCCTTGGGAGAAGAGGCCAACCCCCGCCTCTCTACAGTTTCCTTTCAGGTGTAGCACTTCTTCGAAGACCCACTAATTCTGAGCCTAATTTCATACTTTGAAGATTCTGGACAAGTTTCTGTTGTCAGGTTTCATTTGAGGTGGAAAATATATTAAAATCTGGAAAAACATATACATATATATACATATATATATATATGTACCATGTCATGAAATGAATTCCGGTTTGTTATTCCTTTCTATTTAACATTTTGCATTTCAGCATTTGGCTACTTTGGCAAATATTCTGCACAGTGAGAAGAGAGTATTGACAGAGTACAGCAAGGATGCTGATTGTCTGCTTCAGTGCAGATCTAGGCTGATTTAATTATTGGCAAGTGTTTGTGGCCAGGAACTGTGGGCTTGCTTTTTTATATCATCAAACTGTAATTCTTATTTCCATTATGTTTAGGAAAATCAAAAGAAAACAGTAATGTAACTAGCATTGAATATATATAAAGATAAATTTTATTATACTTTGACTGTTTATAACAGATCTGCAGCAGGTATAAATAAGCATTGTTTCATGGATTTCAAGGGAGTTATGCCTGTTAACACAAAGCTGAGATGCCAGACTTCTATGTTCTCATATATGTTTGTGATATATTTGGGATTAAATCATAACAATTTACTTTTTCTTTGCAGAGCTATATTCTGGATAGTTCTAGTGCTTTGACTCAGTGGCATTAATCTGTAATGGAGAAGAAAGAAATTAAGCAGGGGGCAGGACAAAGATGCTTTAACATAAATACCCATCTGCTGACAAGAGCCATTAACAAATCATGCCAAATGATGATCATGTTACTCTAATGAGGAATAGTTAAGGCACAGAAATAAACAAAAAACATCTGGCAGGATTTATATACTTTGCTTATATACTTTGCCAGACAATACCAAAGTTACTTCAATGAAATGGCCAAGGCATGGCCTGATTCAAGTGAGCAAAGACAGTGGACATGAAATTCTGGATTTTCAGCTCCATGCTCAGTGCACTTAACTACTCCTTCAAAAATTCTTCTTCTGAAAATATTGTCCCTACTGCTTTACAGAATTGACTTTTATTTTAAGAAGACAGTTTTTGTTACAAATGACTGTGTATCACAGTTATGATAGGGAAGAGGTCTACATAACTAAATCCAGATGAATCTCACAAGTATCAGTCATTGATTTACACAGTTCTACAGTCCCGGTGCTTCCATATGAAGCAAGACATTTTATGGAATTCCACCTGAGGATAGGTGAAGAATTCAGGTTTGATAACGAAAGAGAGAATTCAGAGAATATAAAGTTAACCCTATTTCTTTTATGTATTTTTCCTATCTTCAAAAATATATCTGTAACTAATCCTACCCTAATTACTATTTCTTTTACATCATAATACTTAAGAAGGCAGCAACCACAAATTTCATTAAAGTATAAACTAACTGCTGCCTGGGATTTTATTTTTATTTTTTTAATCTCAATGTTTATTTAACAGTAATTTCTAGAACAGAAAATGTGTCACACAATTATGTTTCTGCTTCAATTCTGTCATACTCCAAGATCTGCATATTGTCACCATAGGGAACAGAATATCCCTGAATGGCATGGCCATTAAAAGAGACAAATCAAAACACAATGAAATGAAATATTTGCTACACACATACTGGAATTAACAGTGATTGTGAGTTACCTGAGACCCGTCATTAAGACGGATATGCATATCCTTGGTGTTTTTTCCTTGTAGTTCAGGGACTCAAGTGAAAATACCAAGATTAAAATTAGCAACATCGAGTGAATTATGATCAAAACTGAAAAAACAATGAGAACACTATATTATTTATGTATAACAGATGGTACATGGAGAACATCATATAATTTAACCTACCTAAGGTAGGTTAATTTGATTGACTACAGGACCTGATGTGTTTCTTCTGTCCCAGCCCTGTAAATGTGAGGCTGTTGCAATTCCTTGTCCCCAGTGCCAGGCAGTAGAGAGGCTGAGCACAATTCCTGAGACACTCATGCAGAAAACATGCTATTAAATTTAGTATTTAATAAGAATATTAGATACATAGAACATATATAGAACATACTGTGGTGATGAACCCCAGGACTCAGACAGACACATGTACTGAACAGCCAGCACCAACTTGCATGTGGCCACACACTTTTATATCTTTCCTTCTAATTTTCCACACTTGTCTCACCCTAGTCTTGTTTGATCCCTCTTTTTCCCCTGAATCCAACATTTAATTTTAGTCCTATTCCAAATGCATCTTTAGCCTCCTTCTTTCTTTCTATCAGCCTTAACCTCAACTTAACACAGGAGAACAAGCTTTACCATATAGCTGTAATGAAAATTTAATAATGTGATTTCATTTAGGAACGAAAGAATCTTTATCGTTAAAAGGTAGCCCTCAAAATTTCTCCAGAACAAAATCCAAGCACTCAGGTAGAGCAGGTTACTTAGGGTCTTGGTCAGTTGGGTTTTGAATAACTCCACAGATGGAGACTTCACAAGCTCTCTGGGCAACCTATTTGGCTGCCCTCACAGGAAATAAGTTATCTACTGTGTTCAAGTCGAACCTCCTGTGTGCCAATTTGTGCCCCTCGCCTCTTGTCCTTTCAGTGAGCACTATTGAGAAGAGTCTGGCTCCCTCTTCTCCAGTCACTCCATCAGGCATTTACAGACATTCATGAGATCGCCCTGAACTTTCTCTTCTCCATGCAGAACAGTCCCATCTCTCTCAGCTTCACCTCATATGAAAGATGTTCCACTGACAGGACCACTCACATGTATTTTAACACATAAAACTGTATTAATTCAGAGCTAAGGGAAATTGAGGCAGTAGCAGAAATATACAAAACATTTGCAGTGTTCAGAAAGTGAAGAATTTCCCCAACAGCATAAACTGGGCACAGGCCTCACCTGGAGAAGTCCAAGAGTGCCTGGGATATGCTAATACCCAAAGATTTCCTAGTGGAGAATGGCTCTTTCCTTTGAAGCAGTTAAAAACAGATAATGGCATGTGACGAAAACAAGGTCCACTTGAACTCTATGTTAAACTGTGCCCATGCAAAGCCAAAGTCAGTTTGTTCTGACATCAAATTCAAAGTTTAGAAACACTTTACTGATCTATGAATTCTAAAGGAAATTTTATGCATAAATCACACAAATACTCAGCAACTCTTATGTTCTAGGTGGTAAAAATGACTTGAAAACCAATTTTCCACAGGTGTTTAACACTAGGCATAATTTGTACAAATATGGCTGCACAAAATTAAAGGCAGCATGAGGATCAAGCCTCAATCTATAACCAAAAGATGTTATTTTACTATGTCCTTGTTTACCTTATCCTAGTTGTAAGTATTGTTTCAGAAAAAAAATGGAGCTGGTTATGTTTATCTTCCATCAGGCTGATAATGTCTCAGAACTTCTTCAGTTAGTGTTTCAGACTGAATTACAGTCTGAAGCCTTATGAGATTTTAATTAGATGTTATTCATAAAGATTGCATTTAAGGAAGTAAAAAAATTTTTTTACAAAAATACTTCTCTGAGATTATTTAGCCCTTGTCAACTATTTTTAATGCCAAATTTTGTTAAGAACTACAGATGGTTTTGGTTTCAACCCCTAACACCATGCTTTTTGTGGGAGAGAGAAATCTAGCATTTGAGCTTTGATCTTTCAGTCATGTCATCCAAATTAAAATAAAATTAGTTATTAAACTTTATTAAACCCTCTTGTTTATTCTAATTTTTCAATTTACCAAAATATCCAGGCATTTATTATATTCACCATTTTCCCTTTTCTTTTTTCATCATTTGTCAAAAATGTCCCCATCAATATACACTTTCAGAAAAAGAACCTTGAAGGTTATAATCTCCACACTGTCTTAAAGCTAAGAAAGTCTATGACAATTGTCAGAGGATAAGGTACTAATTTAATCCTTGGAGATGTTCAACAGTGTGCTTTGTCAGCTAAGAGGGCAAACCGCATCCTGGGGTGCATCAAACACAGCATAACCAACAGATCAAGAGAGATGACTATCCCGCCATATTCAGCATTGGTGCAGTCTCACCTTGAATACTGTGTGCAGTTCTGGGCCCCACAATTTAAGAAGGATGTCCTTGAGTGTATCCAGAGGAGGGCAACAAAGCTGGTGAAAGGGCTGGAAGGAATGTCCTATGAGGAGCAGCAAAGGATTTTGGGTTTGACTAGTTTGGAGAAGAAGAGGCTGAGGGGTGACCCTATTGCTCTCTACAGCTTCCAGAGGGGAGGAGGTGGAGAGGGAGGTGCTGATCTCTTCTCCCTGGTATCCAGTGATAGGACATATGGGAATGGTTCAAAGCTGTGCCAGCAGAGGTTTAGACTGGACATTAGGAAGTATTTCTTTACCAAAAGGGTGATCAAAGACTGGAACAGGCTTCCTAGAGAGGTGGTCGATGCCCAAAGCCTGTCAGTGTTCAAGAGGCATTTGGACAATGCCCTTAATAACATGATTTAACTTTTGGTCAGTCCTGAATTGGTCAGGCAGTTGGACTAGATGGTTGTTATATGTCCCTTCAAACTGAAATAGTCTTGTATTGTATTGTATTGTATTGTATTGTATTGTATTCTATTCTATTCTATTCTATTCTATTCTATTCTATTCTATTCTATTCTAATTTGATTCACCAGCAATGTTGTGCCAAAAGCCCTGGCCTAAGAAATCAACTGGACAGTTGACTGCTCATTGCAATGGCACTGCATCAGTCCCAGCCTCTTATGATCCTGATGCTGTTTTCTCTTTTTTTTTTTTTCTTTCCATTAATGCTGCAATAAAGCTGTAAAATATTAGCCTGCATTCTCTTTGGTTTCTCAGAAATTCATCCTTACAAAACAAATGGAATAAGAAATTTCCATATGACTAGCTGAAGTAGAGCAAAGCTAAAAGAAACTCAAGTCAGATCTGAAAAGATACAGTTTTGAACAACTCATCTAAAAGTTTCCTATCATCTTTGCACAAAGTACAAAGCAGGGACAATCAGTAATACGGCTCTAGAACAACCCAGCCAGAACGTATCAGACAGCAAGTAAATTGAGTCATCTATTTTGTTATTGTTATTTTAATATAGGTATATGCCTTCTAATTATAAGGATAAGAAATTCAAGTAACAGTTGTATCCAAGAAGTGGAAGAAAGGTCAGAATTGTAAATTGGTGGCTCAGTTATAGTAGCAGGGAAACACACAGAGATCGAATCTAATAATGGGTCAAACACATGTATGGGAATAAAGGTTATGGCCTAATAAATAAGGAGAAAAAATTATTATTATTAAGAACATTGTCAGAAAACTTGGTTTTTATTTCTATAAAGTATTTCTGGCTAAGCTTTTTGGGGGAAAAGAGAAAAAAAAGAAGGAAAAAATAAATAGAAGATGCTTATTAGCTATTTATTTTCTTAGAGTAAAACACAGATGAATCAAGCCAGAAAGACTGCAAATCTGGTAAATTTCAGTCCTTCTTTTCAGTTGTTGCCTGTTTCATTAAATACCCAATTTATTTCTGAAAATGTACTTTTCAAATATCAAACACTGCACTGAATTTCATGTAAAACAGTATAGTTTCCAAAACATCTTGACACCTTCTACATATGCATCTGGAATTCCATACGCATTCCCGGAAAGTGTGCAATAAAATGTAAGCCAGTGGTAAATCCTCGTTTCCAATAAGCTATCAAATTTTTATGGAACTCCCTTCTGGTGTCACAACCCTGAAGAAACATCCTTATTTAGTCAGTTTCATAAATACTTTCTTTGCAAACAGCATGTTCATAACATATTTGCCTTTACATGTTGCAGGCAACACTTCAGAAATCAGATTCAGTAATTATCTACATTAATTTTTAGTTTTCCAAACCGTAATTCAGCTACTCAAAATTGCTCCAAATGATTGTTCTGTAATTGTGCATGAAAATGAACATAGGAATGACTAACAGCTTATTTTATATTGTATATTTTAAATTCTCCTATAGTACAAAATTTAGAGTAAACTTTCAAGAAACCAGAAAAACTTCTTCTTAAGAAATTCTTGAGTACAGTCCCACAGATCCCACGTTTTTGTCTCATATTTGTCTAGAGAAATAGATTCCTCAGTCTTTTACAATTGACAGCTCTCAAGAATATGTAGTATAGTCAGCCTGTCCACTTACTCTTTTTCTTCACAAGACTGGATTGCTTTTCCACTCATAACTTAATTAAATATTTTTTTCCTAGTGAATGTTAAGTCCTGCCAGACCTTCAGAATAAGGTTCAGGACTGTAATGAACTTCAGCACTTCCCTTAGCTGTCTGGAGTCCACAGTTCATAACCTTCTCATACTTCGTTGGATTTTTTCAAAATTTCTGGCAGTTACAGTTCTAAATATTCACATGTTAAGAGTGGGAAACCCAGTTCCTTATTAACTTACTGTCCCTTATTAACCAGAATGTGAAACAGTAATGGTAGAGACAAAAGGCATTTCCAGCAGTTAGAAGCCATGTGGAAGATATGAGTTTCTCACTCTGCCGTACCTACCAGGAAATGCCTGACTGCTTTAAGAACTATGAAAATGTGAAAACATAAATAACACAACTGAATGTCTTAAAGCATTCAAAGTTGCATTTCATGATGCCATGGATATAGTACTCTACTTAAAATGTTTTACAATTAAGCTTTGCTTTAGACCTAATCACAGATTCACAGAATCACAGAATATTTTTGGTTGGATGGGACCTTTGAGATCATCGAGTCCAACCAACAAAAAAAAAAAAAAACAACAAAACAAACAAATAAACAAAAAAACCCACCAAAACCAAAAAAAACCCCAAAAATCCCAGAACACCAAACACCATAACCAGACCAAAACAAAGGCCCACAACCACACACCACCCCACCCACAAACAGACACAAACCAACAATCTCGGGCACTAGAGCATGCCCTGAAGTGCCATGTCTACACGTTCCTTAAATACCTCCAGGGATGGCGACTCCACCACCTCCCTGGGCAGGCTGTTCCAGTGCCTGACCACTCTCTCAGTAAAGTAATTCTTCCTAATACCTAATCTAAAACTCCCCCGCCGCAACTTCAGACCATTTCCTCTGGTCCTGGCATTATTCCCTTGGGAGAAGAGGCCAATACCCACCTCTCTACAACCTCCTTTCAGGTAGTTGTAGAGGGCAATGAGGTCCCCCCTCAGCCTCCTCTTCTCCAAACTAAACATGCTCAGTTCCCTCAGCCTCTCCTCATAGGACTTGGCCTCCAGACCCCTCACCAGCTTGGTGGCTCTCCTCTGGACGTGCTCCAGCAGCTCAATGTCCTTCCTGTAGTGAGGGGCCCAGAACTGAACACAGTACTTGAGGTGAGGCCTCACCAGCACCGAGTACAGAGGCACGATCACTTCCCTACTCCTGCTGGCCACGCTATTCCTGATACAGGCCAGGATGCCGTTGGCCTTCTTGGCCACCTGGGCGCACTGCTGGCTCATGTTAAGCCGCCTGTCCACCAACACCCCCAGGTCCTTTTCTGCTGGGCAGCTTTCCAGCCACTCTTCCCCAAGCCTGTAGCGTTGCCTGGGGTTGTTGTGACCGAAATGCAGGACCCGGCACTTGGCCTTATTAAACCTTATCTCATTGGCCTTGGTCCGTTGATCCAACCTGTCCAGGTCCCTCTGTAGAGCCTGCCAACCCTCAAGCAGATCAACACTCTCACCTAGTTTGGTGTCATCTGCAAACTTACTGAGGGTGCACTCAATCCCCTTATGCAGATCATCAATAAAGATATTAAACAAGACTGGCCCCAAAACTGAGCCCTGAGGGACACCAATGGTGACTGGCCACCCACTGGATTTCACCCCATTAATTACAACTCTCTGGGCATGGCCATCCAGCCAGTTTTTTACCCAGTGAAGAGTACACTTGTCTATGCCATGATTCGCCAGCTTCTCCAGGAGAACGCTGTGGGGGACGGTGTCAAAGGTCTTACCAAAGTCCAGGTAGACAACGTCCACAGCCTTCCCCGAATCGAGAAGGCGGGTCATATGGTCATAGAAAGAGATCAAGTTGCTTAAGCAGGACCTCCCTTTCATAAACGCATGCTGGCTGGCCCTGATCCCTCGGCTGCCCTGCACTTGCCGTGAGAGCTCACTCAAGATGATCCTCTCCATGATCTTTCCCGGTGCCTTTAATTTTAATTAATTTAATTTAATTTTAATGATGGACCAGAAATTCTTAAACCAGGTCTCTTACAGCCATTATGAATAATGATGGTAAGAGTTAAGATTTGTTCTGAGAGAAATTACCAAACTGGTCTTTAACTTTTCAGCAAAGAGTGATTCCTCATAATGTGCAATTCAAACTTTTCAACACATAATAAAATATTTTAATTTCCTTCACAAGGCTCTTACTTGGATCTTTAATTCTCTTTGTCACTCATGAGATGCCAGGAATTGTCCTTTCCAGGAGCACTGAACAAGAGTTCAGCCTTGCAGAGCTGTTATTTATTTAATCTTGCCAAAGCCAGCAGCTGATACATCTTCTATTCAATGACAGCCTTCAGTGTATATCGTGAAGCTGGTGGATTCAACTTTTGAAAAACATCCTAATTTGTTTGGTTTAGAAGACTGATAACAGGATAATCCTTCACCTGTGTTAGTTCTAGAATTTGGCTGAGAACACTTTCACAGGAGCAAGAATCTGCAAGTACATATCACTTTTCTTGGAATATCCAATTCTGAAACTTTTAACTAAGTTGTTTTTCAGTAGCTTGGTTTCCAGCAGGTCTTAAAACTCCAACTACTCAAAAAACTCTCATGAAGGAGAACCAAAGTAAATAGTAACCTTTCAAGAATCCTGAACATGATCTTCTCAGGTCAGAAAAAGATTAAATATTTTCCATGTGGCACACATTAGCAGCACTTTGCTTTGTGTATAGAAGACACTTAGTTTATGTCAGTCTTGAATTTTTACAAGTATTTGGATGGATAGATGGAAGTATCATAGTGGTTTGAGAAATTACCATAATTTTTAGCTCTCAACACTAATATGAGATTTTAGATCAAATACCAATTTTTAGGTAAAGGTAGCATCAATAATAACTCTTTTTATTTTCATTTTTACAGTTTAAATAATCTAACAGCATTTGGAGATTCATTTCATGCCTTTAATGTAATTTATATAATTTAAACTTAAGTAACCAAAGAATATTTTATTTGTAATATGAAGAAGAAATACACTATCAATTTTAAAAGGTCTTGGAAGAAAACTCATATGAAGGTATTTAAAAATCTGTGTTAAATACCCTTACCACAAAATTCTGTTTGGCTTCTAGGAAGAAAAGAATAATATTTACTGTAATTCAGAGGATCAAATTCTCCCTTGATTTTGACATATTACTTGAAGAGAGCACAAGGCCAAGAAAAGAGAAGTGTTAGAAATAACAGACATTATGCATCACATTTTAAGACCTTGATGCATTCAAATATGTACTTTTTATAGATACTCACAGGTTTTTTTTAGTTTTTCTTCCAGCTTTTTCAGTTTATCAAGATTCAAATGTAATATGCAGTTCTCTTTCTACACGTTTTAATTAATGAACAATAAATGTGCTACTGGAAATCACAACTAAGCCTTTTTTTGCCAACCTATGTTGATTGTTTTCTACATCTGAAGAACCTCCCTATAGTTTCTGCTGTAAATCTGTAATATTATTAGTAGCAAAAATAACCTTAAACACTATAATTTCATATCATAATTCAAGAAACTGTCCATGTAGACAGATCAATTATGCATAAGAATCTGGAGTGTATCTTATGTAATAATATGGCCTTATTAGTAGGCACATAGCTCTTATCAAAAATCTTTGCTTTTAAGAAAGAGAAAGTATGTATCATTAAAAAATATTTCACTGCAGCATCAACACATAGCTGGCTACCCTCAAGTCCACTGAACCAGTCGTAGAACCATGACTCCAACACAACATGACTGCACAAGATTCAGGCTCATACTGTTTTGCTCAGTGTCATGGAGAAGGGATGTGTATCCCACCAACTCTGGGATCAGGCTTGTCATAACTTCTGCAAAACTGGATCACTGCAGAGTGATCCCAGGATCAAATACTGTCTGAATGGCTCACAGTGACCTTTGAATGATACATATTCAAATGGAAAGCATAAGCTACAGTGCCACATACTTAAAAAACCAGAGCCCAGAACTGAAGACTGTACTTCAGAGCTCATTAAGAACTTGGTTTTTTAATTCCCATAAATCTATGAGATTGGAAAAGATGAGCCCCAATTTAGGGATAGAAAAATGGCAACTTTTGTTCTTGTGTAAGAACAATGGACTCCCACTGATTTTATCTGAATATCAGTTCCCAAAGATATCATAATTAACAAGAAGATAATAGTGTAGAAGGGCCAGTGAACTTTCTTCAAGAATCAAGCTGATCTTTTACAACTAAAAGCAGAGTTCGCATCTGTCTGTCTGTCCATCTATCCTATTATTCCCTTTAGGATCAGGGGATTACATTATACTAAAATTAACAAGAAACATCTTGATAGGAAGAGATGTGTACATTAAAACATTTAGTAATGAGGTTTGTAAATATTTCAGGGATTTTACTTTGTGGGATTGGGTCTGGTCCCATAACTGAAGAAAATTAACTGCTGAAATAGTGCACACCTGGAAGACATCTTCCAGTGTAATGTCATCAAAAGGAAAGCCAGTTCATGTCCTCTAGTTTCCTCCATAGGCATATGGGAACAATAGACAGATTTCACACCTAAAACACAGTCCTCATCTAGTGTATATCATAAAAGTAGATAAATCCTTAGGTAGCACGATAGGTTTTAACAATGATAGAGTGGCAAAAGTGAGGCAATGGAAAGTCAATTATAACTATAAGAATTTACTTTCTTAAAAGAAAGCATCGTTCTAAGATTTAGGAAGAAAAATACTACTTTTGGTTTGAGTTTGGTTATCACTATAGGCTAAAACAGTCTAATCCACACAAAAAAAAAAGGCCCTCATTCTAAACCACTGCTTTCACTGCTTTCATAACCCGCAATTTTGGGAAGGTCAGAAAAAACAATTAGATTTAAAACTTATATTTCTAAATATAAGCAGCAATGGCATTTCCTCTGTGGGGAGAGTAACGTGTCCAGAAAGTTACCAGATAGAAATGACTGGCAGCAGCAGAAAGACCTGAGTATCTTATTAGTTGAGTTCAGCAGAAATGGAATGGATGAACCGATTGCTGCAGCCCTTTCTGGTCAGTGTCACTGTTAAGCAAGAAATTAATATGTGTCAGATATCCATTAATGAAAACCATGCAGTAATAGAGGGAACTCTGCTAGCTACATAACTGGAGCCACATCTAGCACTGATACTAAAAACAACCACCATGCTGAATTTGTTATACAGTATGAAATTGTTGCATATGCTGAAGTAACCTGAAGCGACTCCATGTAAATCAACACCTGCAGTATGACTTCACCCTGAAACCCGATGAAGTATTCTGTGATGAGAATATACCTGGGAATTGCATTCCAAGTTGTGCAGGGGGAATAAAATAGAGGTATGAAGGATCACTTGGACGTGAGTTAGCTGAGAGACTTGTAAATCTTTGGAGTTCAATCTCATGATTCAATAATAAAATCAAGATTTTTTTTTAAGCAAGGTTAGTTTTCATATTGAAATTAAATCACTACAGAAAATATATGAAAACAGAAATGGCCCTCTCCTTTGTAAATTATGTGAATCTGTATTAATTCCATTCCTAGTACCAAATGTATGATATTATTGGGATGTTCCTTCAGCACTCTGGACACAGTGTAAGCAATTTCATGAAACTGAAAAGAAGGAAAAGAAAGAGGGATTACTAGGTAAAAATCCTGAAAAATCTGTATAAATCAAAACTTTGTGTATGCTGCAATAAGTGCTGCAAGTATCCTGCAGTCAGTTAAGGAGAAATGAAATGATGTGACAGGGTCTGTAAAGCTGCACAATACATAGTAGATCATTGTGATGTAATTGACATCAGAATTTGGCCTCAGATTCACAAAATATGCACACTGCAGATAGGAAAGCTATCCACCTCCTAACATCTCTTTTTGCCTCTTTTTCCAAAAAAGACTTCCTTCTGAATAAGAAAGAGCAGTTTCTCCTTATGATTTTAAAAAATGGCATTTTCTGTTGTGTTCATGCTCTTTTACATTACACTAAGCACAACCTTTTAAAAGCATTGAGGTTACTTAAAGGAAACTTGTTGAATAAGTCACTGTAGATTTGTTATAAAAACCATCTATTAATTACTGATTAGTGTCTCGTAAGCTACTCACAACTACACAGCCCATTTAAAACCTAGGGAGCTATGGTACTTTCCACTAGGTGACAAAGAAGATTGAACGTCCGTCTCCACTGATAGCTGGCCACAAGCAGGTTCTCTTACTAATCTTTGAGTTTTCAGATTTAGGTGACAAGCAGCAGAGCTTTGATTTAACTACACAACATCAGAATGTGATCTGTCCCTTGCTGCTGTTTTTAAGATGCTGTTTGTTAATTACAAAAAAAAAAAAAAAAAGGTAAAAAATGGGAATTCAGCCTTCTCAATATCCACTAGGCAAGTAAAAAATAAAACTATTTTGCAGTTGATTATGTGGCAGCATTTTTTGACAAATTACAAATTTTGTTTTCTTGCTATTTATTCAAAGAAAAAAATCTTTTGGTATAAATGTCCATATAATATGTAATTTCAAAGAATTTGAGTACATTCAATGTATATTTAATATGCTTTAGTTATAGAAAAGCTTAACAATATTCTACTACTCCTATTTTTGTACAAACTTGTAGGGCTAATCTAGTCTCAAAGGTATTTTTGCCAGTAGTGCTAGAATTTCCACATTACAAAAGGCAAATGCTTGCTTCAAACTTAGCTCCCATTCTTAGTGCAGAATTTCGTACAACACAATATTAACATTTATTCCTAGATTTATTCCTAATGAAGAGAGGGAAAACTTTCAAATACAGGTAATATTTTATTTGTGTGTTGTCATGGTTTAACCTTAGCCAGCAGCTAAGCACTACACAGCCTCTTGCTCATTGCCCTACTCCCTTCCCATCCCCGCACCCCCAGGGGGAGAGAATTGGAAGCGTAGAAGTAGGAAAATGTCTGGGTTGAGACAAAGAGAGCTTAACAGGTAGAGCAAAAGCCATGCATGCAAGCAAACAAAACAAGGAATTCATTCACTGCTTCCCATTGGCAGGCAGGTGTTCAGCCTTCTCCAGGAAAGCAGGGCTCCATCACACATAAGTTACTTGGGAAGACAAAAGCCATAACTCTGAATGTCCCCCCCTTCCTTCTTCTTTCTTCCTAGTATATATGCTGAGCATGACATATGGTATGGAATATAACTTTGGTCAGTTGGAGTCAGCTGTCCCGGCTGTGTCTCCTTCCAACTTTTTGTGCACCTACTTGCTGGCCTGCTCACTGGTGGGGCAGTGTGAGGAGCAGAAAAGGCTTTGATGTTGTGTAAGCACTTCTCAGCAATAACTAAAACATCCCTGAGTTATCAAGACTCTTTCCAGCACAAATACAAAACATAGCCCCGTACTAGCTACTGTGAAGAAAATTAATTCTACCCCAGCTGCAACCAGCACAGTGTTTAAAATATTATTTCCAAAATCAGTACGGTGGCTCTTTGTAGATCACAAAAGCAAGAAAAGCTTTTCTCTAGGTCTACTTACCCATCCCAGGGACACTGAGCATTGTCTTCTAAATCGAAACTTTTATGCTTGCCTTTGCTGGCTGTTTATTCCATTTCCAAAAAAATAGTGCTATAGATTCCAGATTTACAAGCCTGAGAAATAATGAAAGCTGCAAACCTTGAGGTCAGGAATAAGACTTAGATCAAGTTCAAACACACTAGTCAACGTAAAGCAGCCCTATCAGCTTAACATAAAGTTGATATGGCCCTATCGGCCATATGAACTTTCAGCATAAATTTGATCACAGCTCACAATGATTCGGATGTTTAAATCAGATTATTTTATTCTGGTTTGTAGTACCTCACCTGTGCTATGGATATCTTCTCCATTTCCAAAATCGTGATGTGCTCCATCAGTGTGGTGAGACTGCTGTCACTGCACATTATTTTGACCGTGATATATCTTACTGACAACATCACCTCCTTTTGATTTACGTTGACAGGACTTAAAATACATAAGTGAAATACTCTCCAAGGCATATAATCAATAGCATCTGCTCCATTTCTGGTATTTCCTTTGCCCTGTTTATACCATTACTGTCTGTACTGAAGCTATATTACTATAAATGTTTCCAGGAACATATGTTGGCATCAGCTCACAGGACTGTTCTATAACACTAGCAATTTAAAACCTCAGGAGAATCTCAGAAGTATTACTGCTTTATTGTTCTAATACTTAAGATATTGTGATAAATAAGATGATGAAACATACACACTAAAATCCTCTGTAGCATATTCTTCTTTTGTGCAGTACAAGATAGCAATGGCAAAACATTTTCAAGAATAACAAAAAAGTTTTATTATCTTGTAAAAATAGTAATTAGACAGTTTCTTACAACAAAAAATAGTGTTCAAATATTAAAATCAGCTAACTTGGAAAAAATATTGGCATAAAAATCAATATTCTCAAGAACTATTTAGGACAATATGACTAATAACAAGTGAAAAAAAGATGTTCTTTTTAAGGAAATATTTGTATATGTATTAATTCAATTGTATTTTCTGCTATAAGTATTCACATGCTATTAAAAAACAGTTGAAAATGAATGGATTATGTTAAAGATTGGAGGGTAGAAAGCAAGCTGGAAAAAAAATCTGATTAACTACTGTAGCTGAACAGTGGAGAGGAAAATCTATGCATAATTTAAATCAAACAGCACGGTCTGATTTAGTTTTAATAAATGCATTAGACTGAGTACTCTAAAATACATTAATTTTGGTAATATTGTGCTAAGCTTAGGCACATCATAATTTATGAAAATATTTCTGATATAAATGTCATCTAACTGTTTAACTATGGGATAGACTTATAATTGTTCTAAATGGTTATAAATTTTAAAAAAATTACCATTTAATGTATTCAGGTGAAGCAAGAGAATAGTCAGTTCAACTACTTTCCTTTAGGCAGGTGAAGAAATTCTTTGCTGAATCAAGCTAAAAGGTTCTTTCAAGGACAAATTCTAAGAGAAAATTATTACATTTACAAAAGAATTCAAATGAGGAGCTTGTTGAAGTTTATAACTGGAAGTGGTATTAGGAGCAGTAAGACATAATGAAGAACTCAAAAGAGTTCAGATCATTTATCAGCTGTGTACAACTCATTCATGATAGTACTGAACATAGCATAATCTCAGCTATATACTGAAGTGTATGTGAAGTGTATATGCTTGTGAAAGTTCGACATGTTAAACCTGTTAACCTGATTAATGTACACAATTTTTATTTATTACAAATCACCTGTTCTACCAAAAGACCAAGGATTTCTTTAGACTAAAAATAAGTGTATATTAAACTTATTCAAATTAAATTTCAGAAATTATTTAAAAGTCACTTAAATGACAATTTTAAATGATCCTTAAAAAAGGAAAGAGAAAAAATCATTTGATATCACTGTATCAAAAAAAGCAAGGATATCAGTATTTTCAAGGTGACAGAACATATTTCTTGAGTAAGAAAGGAAAATGAGTAACTTCTGGATTCCCTGTCTAAATCTGGTCCCTTTTCTTGAGCTCTTTATTGAGATTATGCTGTCAATTATGTCTGAATTTTATTTCTTGGGTGTTTTTAAGCTCATTTCCATGTATGGATGAAGGAATAGGGGGAACTGTCATAAAGCAGTAATCATTCTGAAATCTGAAATTACATTATTTTCTAGGCCTGATCCACCATCTAAATATGATGAACACTTTTACTACTGGAAAGAAGTAGACACTCCATGGACAGAGAAATGTGTCTCAGAATTGAAGAAGCATGATGAATCACCTGCAGGTTAATTTAAAGGTATAACTAATGCCCAACAGATGCCCCAGTGGTGTCAGGGAGGGTCTTGCTGAAGCTGTACCACACTGCAGAAAAAAATAGACAGTACAGTTACTACAGTTAAATGTAGGCTCCTGCCTAAAGAAAAACAGTGATCAAAGTAGCTCACTCTGGGAACATTTGTATTCAGAGTAGATGTATCCCTATATCACCTTTTTCCATAAGCATGAAAGTACTGGTTAGGAGTTTTTAGTCCTGTTCTTCCATAGAATTAACACTAAGATGGTTCAGAGTTCAATTAAGACTGTAAATGTATTCTTAAATCTTATCTCAGACAAGAAACAAATTGTGAAAAGATGTGCCGGCCCCCAAAACATAGAGTGATACAGGAACAAATACGAAGATGAATGTATATAAACTCTATAAATAACAGATACTGGCAGCTTCTGTGTGGTATTTATCAGGCAGTCAGACAGCAATAAAGGTGAACTCATTTCCTAGTCTTAATACAATTCAGCTTCAGCTTTCCATATCTTCAATTCCTAATTTTGCAAGTGTTTATTTCTAAGGTTTTGGGTATGCTTTACTTCTAAAATAAGGACTTCCTCTCTAAAATTTCTTAAAAGATCTCATTCTTGCATCCCTCAATACTTTCATGTCAAACGTAAGCTGAAATGTAGTTCAAACATGGGTGGGTGCTGGAAAAGAATAACAAGAACATTTGGTCTATATGTTCCCTAGAACTCTGGTAACTTATAAAGGAAAAATAAAAATGCAGTGACATAGTGTAAGAAGGGTAGATAAAGAAGATGACATTTCCACATTATATGAATCATGATTTTCCTTTGGAGGGCGTGCACTTTATCCTTACAGATGTTCATGAACTCAATTTCTGCCACCTACTTTCATTGGTTGTCTGGAAACCAAGCTTTCCAGACTTCAGGCAAATGTTACCCACCTTCAAAAGTCTCCTCTAAGAAAAGAAAAGCAGTAAATGATGAATGAATTATGAATTCATCACAGGATCTACTAAATAGTCCTACAGTAAAAAAACCCGTCTTTAATAGAACTTTCCAGCAGTAGGCCTACGATTCTCCCAAATTGACAGCCACAAAGAGTAGTGCAGTAAGTGGAGTATCTACTCAAAAATACTTCCTGTATTTTCCCTGCATTTCCTTTCCTCATTGTTGCAAATTTATGAATATAGATGTTAGCTTTAAAATCATAATTCGAATTCAGAAATTTAAATAATTTTTCTATGATTTTCCCTACCCTTCACAATATCAACTCAGATTTCATTTCATATTGTGCAAACATCAAGTTAAAATTCCTACAGTGGCGTTCCTAGCAGCTATGCATATTTTTGTATCTTGATTGGCAGGCCTATACTTACAACAATTAAGTAAAGATTATATTTTAAAGTGGTTATTAAACTTGCCACATAACTTGTCTAGTGTTCTGCAGGGTTTTTTTACATTATTAATATTCAGAAAATGATTTTTTGATGGGGAAATATCTTTTGAGCACAATTTCTGCAAAAAGTAGAAATAGAATACAAATTACATACTTCAGTTAAAAAAGACTATTAAGATTGGCAGTCAGTTATACATTTGTATTATAGCTATAGTATTTATAATACTTAGCTGGTTCACCATTGCTCTGGGAGAGTTAACTTTCAGTCCAGAACAAAGAGAAATGGCCAGCAACATTTTGTTTTGACAATAAAATGAAATGTTTCTTTGAAAGAACTAGAGGGAGACAGGTTTAATACTGCTTTATTAGCCACTTAAAGATAGCTATAACAAGCCTTTTAAATGAGAAATTTCAGCATTTCTCCTACATATCACGTTTTTTAGTGGAATCAGCTATAAGCCTAAAAGGTATCTCCAGTGGTATGGATTCTTCTGTATATATATTAACAGATAAACCCATAGGCAGGTACTCAGTGCCTTATTATAGGTGCCTTTAGGATCAGACAGCTGTCACAGGAAAATGTCCTGGATTGTTTTCTTTGATATAGGTGCCCTTGCTCTACCTAAGACTAATTTTAGGCACTGAAGTAGGTTTATGGCCTTACTTTATGTTCATCTATGACATATCCTTTCCATCTCTCTTTTCCAATTCCAGAAGGACAAGAAATCCAGTTTTCATTCCCTCCACCTCAAAAATTAATTCAGTCTGAGATAACATTTACAACCTACATGTTATTTCTTTTGCTTCATGGTATTATTTAATTTAATTTTTCCTCCTTTAGGCATTTACAATTATACCAATGTTGGAATACTTTCTTCTATTTACACTTTAAGTATTACTCTTAAGATGTCCTCCTGTCTCATGGGACATTTCTTTCTATATCAGATATGCACATAAGAAAAAAGAAAAAGTAATACAAACTGCTAAAATTTATTGCAGAAAACACATCACAGAATCACAGAATCTTCTTGGTTGGAAGGGACCTTTGAGATCATCGAGTCCAACCAACAACAACAACAACAAAAAACCAAAAAACCACACACAATACCAGACACCAAAACCAATACCAAACAAACACCCAAAACCACACACCACACCCACCCACAAACAGATGCAAACCAACAATCTCGGGCACTAGAGCATGCCTTGAAGTGCCATGTCTACATGTTTCTTAAAAACCTCCAGGGATGGTGACTCCACCACCTCCCTGGGCAGGCTGTTTCAGTGCCTGACCACCCTCTCAGTAAAATAATTCTTCCTAATATCTAATCTAAACCTCCCCTGCCGCAACTTCAGACCACTTCCTCTGAAGATCTCTGGAGCAGTGTTGTCTCAAACAAAGGTGCATTTTAATGACAACTCTGATTGTCAAACAGAATTTCTTTTTCCAAGTACAGTTTAACTTTACAGGTGTTCTGCCAGTTTATTTTTCCATTAATATTTAAATCTCCAAAACTAAATCTTCCAGAAACATAGGGCCTCCAGATGAAGCATCAACGTACAAGTAAATCTATTTTAAATTGAAAACAAGGAAGTTTAATTGAACTGACTTTAGCCTGCTGAGCCTGGAGAGCGACATAAAAAATAAAACAGAAAGTCAACTCACGAAGCAGGTTGTCCTAATCTCACAGAGTATTAATCATGTCCCTTGTAATGAGAAAATTCTATTAACTATTGCATTTAAAATGATATGCAAAAACATTGAAAAGAGCTTATTTTAACTACTATTTTATCTTCTAAGTTTTTAATGGAACAATTGCATTCAATACAACATGACATTTAACACATTTGTTATACATACATTAGTTTATAGAACTCAAGCTCAGTATCTGGATGACTGGATATACATTTTGACATATATTTGGGCAGTCAAATTGTGTGTTTCTTTTCATTCATAAAGTGACTGTTTCCCTCCACTACAGCTCTATTAATCAAACAATACTCTCACAGTGAAAAGATTTTTATGCACTGGAAACATCACGCTCTGTAAAAGAACCCACAATAAATAGTCAGTCGAGATCCTTTATGCCTCACCTCTCCAAACTTTCCACAGTTGAAATCAGTTCCTGAATGGTATCTAAACTGCTATATTTACGTTGCAGCCAAAAATACAATCTAAATTAGAGTCCATTACCTGATGTGCTTTAAGGGCTTCATTAAATTCTTGGATTCTAAGTCCTTAACAAAGCCAAACATATTTAATATTAGCCACTTAAGGCAATAGGGCTATATTATAATCTGTATTCACCATCTAAATGATGTGAAGCTTTTAATTTTATTCAGGAGACCACAGGAGCCCTCTGCTCCTCACTTCCACAAAGGATTCAGAAGGGCCCTGATCTTTGGCATCACACAGCAAACCAGTTCTACTAGCAATTACTAACTAGTAATTTTTCCCATTGAAAAGTACTGAAAGCAAAGGTGCAGGTCTTGCAAGAAAACACTCTCTCTGCACCCCTTTCAACAATTGCATGCATATACAGCTGAGTTGCATGTAGTTGACTTAGCCCATTTAGAAAAAAAATCATGTGGAAACTTTACGTGTCCTTCCTCTCCCCCCATACTGTACACCATTCAACTATAATAGAGCTTTTGGCAAAGGAAACTAATAGGAAGGGGTACTGTAGTCATGCGGTTTTGCTTGAGCACATTACCCAGTCATTCTTTGCAGTGCCATTTCTCTCTTTTCTGTAAATGCAGAAACAAATCCAATGAACAGACAGCCTGTGAGTTGTGGCTCCTACTTAAATGGTAAGAAATGCTTTGTGGTTGTCTCACTGAGAATAATGACTAGAATGAAACTGAAAAATCTCATTCAATAAAATGTGCTTCAATGGCTTTCATTTTTTTTACAATATACATCTTGTATATATATTGCACTTTTTATTCTACTTGTTTTTTGTTGTACTAGGGTTTTGTATTGAGAGACACTTTGAATGAGAAGCGTATAGTGCCACCTCAAATTAATGTTTCCAGTTATGAATTTAACTAGGCAGTTATAGAGCACTACAATCAGTAAATATTAACTGATTGTTAAAAAGAAAATCAGACATGATTAGCTGTGTAATAGATACACATATATTGTATTACTATAAAACTTCGGTTTTATAGGGTTTTACTAACCAACTGCTATTTCAAGTGCTTATAAAAACTAACTACTCTATTAAATCTGGTTCTTTATCCTGAATGTGATGGATTATGTACTATTCAGTTACTATTTGTGACTGCTGTACGTTGACCTGGATATTGAGATTGTTAGCATATGCCTGTATTTTGCTGCTGGCAGAGTTAGATGGGCAGTGTCTTCCCTGCTCTGCATCAGTGAACACACACTGTGCTAAATAAACCAGTAAGAGAAAACACAGTGTGCAACACTCACTTTAGTCTTCATTGTCCAGTAAAAGCAACCCTTATTCTTCTGAAAAGGAGAAATCAATGCCTGAAGATGACCCATACCCCCACCTTCAAAGTGACTAAAATATGTTTTGACTCATGGATTCAGGGAACTATTGAGGTTGGAAGGGACCTCTGGAGATTGTGCAGTCAAATCACTCTGCTCAAAGCAGAGTCAGCAGATGATGTCTTCTCTTAATACCAGCTACATTAAGGAACTTACTCTACCGTGCAGGGTTGGTTCTTTGAACAAGACAACCAAAAGGAACCCCTGCCATTAAACAGTCTTGCTAAAAGAGGTCAAACATTTCATTAACTTAATTAGAGAGTGCCAAATTTCTATTTTAAACAAAGGATTCTTGCACATGACTGCATTGTTATAGCTTTGGGATTTATTCTGTCTCAGCTGAGCAACAGTGACTAACTGTATAGCCCCAACACAGTGTCAGACATGTCAAAAGAATCTCAAGGAAAGAGGTCTAAGCTAACGTGTTATAGTTCAAGATGGAATACACTCACAGTTAGTAACAAATGTTCAATTGACCCTCAATATTGTGTTCATATGTAGTTTTGGTTTATGCCTGAGCCATAACAGAGAGACAAAGGAAATCCAGCACTTATTGCCTCTGGAAGTGTCTAATGGAATCTATGCTAAGAAAGTAATTTACCCTTCAAAATATACCACATCACCAAAACATGTCCAGAGTTTCCAGATGTTTTTTTCTTTCAGTAGAAAGTTTTCATTCTTAACTTATAGATTTTAAGCGGTGATGACTTGGGACCATCCATATAAATGTTTATACACAGTTAAAAGTGTGTCTAAAGTAAATGCCTGCATAACTACTTGCTAGACTTGAGTTGTGAGTGCGAGGAAAACGTACGAACAATAACTGAATCTCACACGTTTTCATTTTTAGTCTGGAACTCCCCATCTCAGTCTATTCAGAGAGGTTTCAGATTTTATTGCCATGGTAGTAAAAACAATGACCCAATAGCAAGTCCCCATCCAGCCAGTGAAAATTCCAAAACCTGAAAGTCTGATCCAGTAAGATATTTAAACCCATGTGATTCCTTAGCACAGGAGTAGTCCCATTGAAGTCAATTAGAACCACTTCTTTGCTTAAAATAACGCATGGGATAAGTATGCTGCCAAGCTGGGACCTAAGAGAAAGTGTCTCATAGAAAAGAAAACAGCTATAATTCCTATTTTCTGTTGGGGACTATCAATTTTTTTCCCCTAAGTTTTCACATCTGGGTTCAGACATCCTTACTTAAAAAATGCAACTGGCATTAAGAACATGTAGACTTTCCTTTCTTTAAGGAAGAATTGGGGCAGAAACAGAAAATTCACAATGATAATAAAACTGCACAGCTAAAGACCAACAAGTCTTTAAAGACCAATTTTCCCTAAACATTCTGAGGCAACCCTCCAAATTATTTGTGTTTTAGTATCATCCATATGAAATAGATCATTTCGCCACAGTTATGGACTAAGAAATTCAAAAAGCCAGTGAGCTCAGATTGTTCATAATAAATTAAGATCAAATTATTTAACACAAATTTCTGGGGAGGCTTTCCCTGGTGGTCTAGCACATTCCCTGACTGACTTCGGTATACACTGGCATTCAGAGAAGCATAGCTATTTCATGTGATCAGATGGCATCCTGGTTCAAAACTTGGTCCATAATGCTAAACATTTTAGCAGAAATTAAACCCTAACAACTGCATATCTTTCTGGTATTTTCCATGCTCTTTCTTCAATCAAAAATCAATTCATAAAAACAAGTGAGCATATAGAAATGCATACTCCTTGTAACAGTATATACTGGAAGTTTAGTTCCACATTTTTGCTATTATGTTATGCAGTTAGGTGACATTGGGCTTTACTTTGCTTTTTATCCTGTTTATAGTCTTCTGACAGGCACAATAATGAATTATTGCCGGATCTCTAATTAATATTACACATTTTTAGAGGGAGTTTTATGACTCATTGAGGCCATGAAATCGTTTCTATTAACTCACCCTATATTATTTTGTCAGAAATTACTGATTTATATGTCATCTACTGGAATTCAATGAATTCAATCTGCTTTTAGTTTTAGCACAAACAGGAAAATGCATCTTGTTTTCACATCCCACCCCACTAGTCATACTGTTCCAAGACAATAAATATCCGTAACACCCTTGTACACAGCCTAGCATAAATACAAGATTCAGGAACAAATAAATGTGTTTATGACACTGCAATGTGTAACAAATGGGTTTTGAAGACCCTTGACCCAGGGAAGGTAATTATGTGATTTGATGGGGTCCACAGTAGCTGCAATCTGGTTGGAGAACTGATAATATTTGTGTTGATCATCAATCTGCCAATACCTTCCTTTTTACTCAGAGTATTTGTTTTAGTACAGCTAGATTATACTTTTTTAAAGATCTATTACAGTAATTTCTATCTGATTGTAATGTATAAAATAAATATTAGTGTCTCTAATGTCTTGCTAACTTTTTTTCTTCTTTTTTTTTTTTTATTTTTTTGATTGTTTCAATTTATTTGAGCCTGGAGTGAAGAGGGAGAGATAGTATAAATATCTTACACTCAGATAGCTGGAATGAAAAGTGAATTAACCTGGAGTGTTGAAGTGTTATGGCACACTTCTTCATGGAAGAAAATTATAGACTGCTTTTGAGAACTATGAAAGTCACTCTATGGAATCACCTATAATAGCTGATTTAAGAGACCTTGAAATATTTATTAAATAGCATCACTAAAGAATTAGTCACTTGGTGCTGTATTCAAAAAGGTGAAAATGAAGGAATTTCAAAGTATTTTGACCTTCTGTTTGTTTCAGATGCACCCAAAGAGGTCAACTAAATTCTATAGCTGATAGCTAATGAAGCACTTAGTCTAAAGTAAATATCCTACTTTCTAAAAGATCAAGAGAACTTCACCTTCCTGGGTAAAATTTCCTTTGCCCCAAAAGGCATTACTGTATTCATACATCTTTTGGATAATGTGTATAATTAAAAATCCTCTAATCCTCTCAAGCATTATAATGTAGGTCAGTTTAGTAAAGAAATCTATACAGAAATTATATCTTTAACTGGGTGTGAGAATAAGAAAAAAAAAGTCATCTCTAGTGACAAACTCTCTAGTATTACATATGCAGAAACTTATGTTTGCACTTGAAATCCATGCTGCTTGAGCAAAGTACAAAATTGAAATTTATAACCCATATGTACAAATACAGTTTGTGTGCAATTTTCCTATTCTTTCCCAAGGAAAGCCTTGGCTTTGAGGAATTATTCATTAAATGATGAGCATAAAATTATCAAGGTGCAATTTGATAGACACTACAGATGCAAACATGTCTCTAAACTAAAAGCTGGTAACTTGCAAGAAGGTACTACATAAGGTAAGTGGTTTTCTTGCTGAGTCTCTACTGTGAACCTAGATACACTGTAAAACACGCTGACTTCCTGTCAACTTCAGGAAAACATGCTGTAATTTACTGTCTTGTAAACCAGTGTTTGTTTACCGTAATCATAAGCAATTTGATGGGGAATAGTTATTTAGTATGCACAGCTCTAGAAACGCTGAGTTCCTAATAGATGTTGCTAATAAGAACCTGAAGGAGCCACCCAATATTTCCAATACACTTCTTCTTTTCAAGTAAATCCTACAATGCAGTCCTTTTCATGTATTTTCAAGCTCCACTTTAAAATTATTTAGGCATTTTGGGCTCCCATTGCTACATGGCAGTAGTTTCGTCCAAACCTCACTCATCTGATGGTTAAAAACATTTCTACCAACTTCCACCCTAGACTCATTCGTGACCACTTTGCTTACTTTTGCTCACTTGCCAAACACTGCTTTTCAGCTAAAATAGTAATCTTTTTACTCTCTGGTGTTTAACTTCATGAGCTTTTTACAGAGAGAAAAAATATTTTCTAAGCTTTCATTTTACTAGCATAATTATGAAAAGCTGTTCTAGCCTCCACTCATAAAATTAGCTCTCCAAATTAGTAATCAGCCAATGGCTTTCTTCTATATTTGCAAGAGTCTGAATTTCTTCTAGAATATGGAGGAGCAGAACTGCACACATTATTCCCCTGAGCTGAACCCAGTATCTTGCGCTACCCTCTCTGGCGGAAAAGACCCTCTTTGCTCTATCTATCTGCTATTTCTTCTTTCAGAGCTGCATCAAGCTGATAACAGCAAAACTTCCATAAATTAAAACACACATATTCTTTACATATGTTACCATGCAATCTATTTTATGGTATGTCATATTGCTTAAATTAGTCCAGTCCATTAGATGATCCAGTTGTTCTTTACAGAATTGCATAAAGAACTGATTATGTCTTTTATCTTTGTTTTATTGTCACTTTTCTACTTTTTGTGGCAAAGTTTTTTGTGAAGTTTTGAATACAGTTAGTCCCAAGAACAAACTTTGCAAAGCTTTCCAAAGCATGTGGGTATGCATGTGGGCGGCTTCTTTTCCAATGCCTTCTCCCCATTACCTTGTTCATCCTCTTCTATATAATTCTTCTAAAGTCCATTTTAACTGAAAAGTCTTCAAGTGAAATCATTACTGATAAATATATGACATTTCCTTTGCTTAGACAATGAATTATCAAAAAAAAATTACTAGTTTTGTCAAATATGGTAAAACTTTGGTAAATCATCTTTCAAAATGTCCCCTTGGTCAGTACAGGTAAGTCACCCTCTTGCATGACTTGATTTGTTGTATTAACATTGCCTGAGAATATTTTATTTAAAATAAGGTATATTTGCCTAGTCTTCTGAAGACCTCTTTCCTTTTCAGCAAAAAATGACCAACGCTACCAAAGATACAAGTACTGCTGTTGAGATTAAATACAAAGATGGCTTGTTAATCTAATGTAACCTTTCACATACATGCTCAATTCCAACACTTCCCAAATATGTCAAGCAGCAGACCCTGAGCCTAAATTTGGATTTATTAATGGAAATAAGTGCAGAATAAATACAAACAGTAAAATTTTTATTCACTGCTACCATGCCTATGGCTTCAATTTCATCCTAAGTGAACAAAGTAAAAAAATTAAAATAATATAATTCAAATATTTTTTTTCCTGCCCTTATCGTCCACTTGAGTTGGCTAAAAAATATGTCTTGGTGCCAATTATGATGGTATGACCACTTTTATGCTGATATGGAACAATTCTATTTCAAAATGTCCCCTTGGTCAGTATAAGTAAACAGGCATCAGCTGGTAGTAATTTCTCATTGTACTAGAGAGTTACCACTGGAAAAATTGCTTATGAAAGTACAAATATATCATATGATTGTAAAATCCATTTATTTGAATTTGAGATATCCTTGACAGACCTAATTAAAAAAAAATGCAAGGTGGTTTTGGAGCCAATCAAACTCAGTCTTTGGAAATTAACAGTTTGTATCAGCTGAGAGCCTAGCCCGTTTAAGCCACGTGTTCAGCCTTGTAATTAATTGCTTCACTGGGAAAACCTCACATTGATTTCAATAGAGAATTTGTTTGAAAAAAAAGCAGAGTGTTAGCCAGAAGCTTTGTGTATTTTTTGCATAATACAAAAGAAGAAGAAGAAATAAAAGTTGAGGTAAGAAGTATTCCCTGAAAATATTAATTCATATAATGTTAGTCGTTTTGGTGAATACAACCGAATTATTAATATAATTTAAATGGTTGAAAAGATGTTTCAAAAGCAGAAAATCTCACAACTGTCATTTAAATGCTACTTAAGATTCCTTCTTTCCCTAATGATTGATTTAACTAGTAAACATTTTTACAATAGTGTTCATGAACAACATGGAAAACCGATTAGTTTAGCTACTGCTTCATCCATATTTTTCAAACTATAATGAGCTATAGGAAACTGAATATTTTTTTCAGGTCAGGTGGTAAATGTATTAAAATTGGGAAATCAAAAACACTGAATTTTTATTTATTCATTGATATTAAAATTCTATTGTGATTTTTATTTATTTAAAGCAAATATAATGTGAATGTGCTTTAAATCTTTTTTTAATAACATATACTAACAATTAACAATTTTTTAAAGTATTTGCTAAAAAAAGAATAAAAGATACCTTATGTCAACATCTTTCTCTTGCTTAGGATAAAGAAAGGTCTCTAAAACCTTCCCTCTGGTAATATCACCTGCTAATTAACCACAAAAATTCCAGTGGTACATCTAATGATGAAACATGGTTTAACTCTGTGACTTTGAGAGGCCTGTTAAAAAATGAACATTTAAAAATAAACATTTTAAAGCCACTTCCTTAGTTTAGGGGATTGAATTTGCCTTTCAGGGAGTTTGTTTTCTTTTATTTTATTCCCTTCAGGGGAGAAGGTCCTTTCCTAGTCCCAACAAGTTGCTCTTTCTCCTGACCTGGAACCCTGCTGGTTCTGGTCTCCCCTAAAGCAATTTCTGTCTCCCTCACCCTCTCCCCACACACACCCCCCTTTCTCCACAACTGTTCCCTCTTAATATCTATTAATTCACTCTTTCTGTGCACCATATTTACATGCAAGCTGGATACATATTTATGACTAGCTCTAACTCTAACTCCCTACAAAAGCAAACTGAGAAATCTAATAAAATAATAAATAAATGTTATTTAAAAGTGCGGTATTTTACTGTAAGGCACCAAGTAAGCAATTCACTATCTTCTCAAGACAGCAAAGTCATACTTAAGTCAGACTTAAAGTTAAAAATTACTTCTTTGTTCAAGGGTACCCCACATAGCATCCTATCTAAATTCAAAATAGAACAGCTCAATCATCAAAACTGAAGTGAAATGTGTATGTGCAGTGTACATCTTATTGCTCTTGAAAATGGACACTTTGATTTTTTTTTTTTTTTTTTTTCAGATTTTTTCCCAGGGCTCTTTTCCAGTGCAACATTTCCTTTGAAGTCTTACATAGCTTTCAAGTGCCAAACTACATGCTCTTGAGAGATGTCAGTGGCCTGCTTGTAAAAGATAAGGTAGGAGAGGCTGACACAGTCAATGTATTTTGTTTACAGCAATTTTGCCTCAGTGATCGATAACCGTATGTAACAGAAAGATGGTTTCATTCTACCTTTGACATGGTGCTAGCTACATTGCCTAAGGACTTTTTTCACTGTCAAATATGTTTTATTCTAATATCTGTAGCCAGTTTAGGAGCAACATAATGTTGTATACTCAGAGGTGTCAGCTATGTTTTCATATTTGATTTGTATTTATTCCATCAAAATATTTATATTTTGATATGCTGTTATGCCTGGCTCTAAATCACTATCAGCAAAGTAAAACTGCTGAGTAATGAGTTCAGGCCCACAAAGGAAATTTCAGGCAGTGGAGGATTTTACTCTCTTATTTTAGGAGGGTTTGGTTTTTCAGAACTCTATCTTCCCAACAGAACCTCAAATATTGTGGCAAAAGGTATTATTCTCAAAGTATTTAGCAATTGCAGGTACTTGTGCAAGTTAGAGGTAAGACAAGGAATACTTCTGAAATATGCACATTCCTTCTCCATCTAGATCAAAAAAAGAAAGTGTGAATGTGGATGGGAGCATGGTGTAAAAGAACACACAGTTATCTGATTGGCAGGCAAATAAGCAATCCGTTCTGTATGTCAGGATAATCTATTTTGGATTTAAGACTTTTGAAATATTAGTCTGTGTTTATTATCTTCTGGTAAAAGCAGTTCATCTTCCAGATTTTCATAACTAAGTTTATGGACACACAACTAAATTTTACTCTCTTACCTTGACTCAACTATTTGCATGCTAACAGCTGAGCTGGCATAACTGACCAGTTATGCATGCTTTTTTCCTGCCCTGGTTGTGAGCATGCCCCAGTGTTGAGGCATGCTAAAAGCGTGATAGTAGATTATTTCGATTGTTCAGTAGCTCTCATTCAGTTACATTCAACCATGTGTCCATACCTTTAAAATATGTCTGTGCACAGACGACCAGACATGGAGGTCTGTAGTTTTTACTATTTTTGGTAGTGCTAAGCAAGTTCATGCAGAAAAAGTGAAGTAGGAGAGAGTTCTTATGAAAAGAGTAATTCTAGAGAAATAATAGGTTGTTATACTGAAATGGGAATACAGATGAAAGCTGAATTTCATGATTCAGATGTAAGGTGAAGTCCTGGGTTGTTTTTTAATTTTGGTTCGTTAGGACAAAAGTCTTAGAACCTGATCTACTGATGTTTTAGCTAAGAAAACAGAGCTAAAAAAAAACCTGTCAGAAATGGTAGTTATGTATATACAGACATGTCTTTAGCAAATGAGTTCAAATTTTTCTTTCATGTGGGATCAAGTAACAAACAGCCCATTTACTGCTGTACAGATCCTGATGTTAAGTCCTTATTTTCTTTTCTATTTCTTTCCCCACTGAAAACTAATGACACTTTTTTCTTAAATACAGACTATATAAAATATATATACTATTTTAAAATAAGAAGCCACTGAAAAGGGAGGAATTTGCAACATAGTTGTTTCTACTTTGATTCTAGTAGTGTAAAACTGTGCCATTTCCAAGCATTGTAATTTACTGCCTGGACAAAATGGACTTTGGGATGTAGGGACCAGAAATTATAAGTATTTTTAACTACTATATAGGACAGCACTGGGGCAAGACAGCAGAGAGGAGTATTATTCACACACACTTTAATTCAGTCCCCTGTGTTAAACCAATGTGTTAGGGATGAACTATTATCAAACAGTAGCTCACCAGTTAGAAGAAATAGATTAATACCCAGTCCAGAACCAGTGGAAGACTAAACTGCACTGAAAATGGTCTTATCCTATGACTTTTTTTACTCCTTGTTTCAATTTGTTTACCTGGGCCCTTCCACTTCTATTGTCAGAAAGCCCACCAGAAACACACACTAAGTTTCAGCCTTAGTTATTTAACAACAGCAAACTTCTGGAAAAGAGACAGGAATTTCAGATCACTTAAAATTTTGATAAGATTTTAAGGTATTAAGATATGTGGATATTTGGAGATGGGCAAAAAACATGGATGTTTTGAGAGATTTCTTGTTGATATTTTTGCAACATGTGCAGTAGAGAAAGTCTCTAAGTTTCGGTTATGACTCAGAAGGAATGTCAGAAACCTTGAGCTGGAATTTCTTGTTTGCCAGGGCTTCACAAAGGTAAGGAAGTGAGATGCATGGGAAAGAAGATGCTTTGTGGTTTTGTTTTTTCCTCATGGAACATAACAGAAGGAAATGTAAGGGCTTGCAAAAGGAAGAAGTTAACACCCAGGTGCTAAAAAAAAACCAATTAAATAATTGGAATTTGGCTTGGGGAATTATAGTGTTGATCGTGCACATATGTGTGTGCATGCATGGCTCTTTTATAAATTATTTGGCACATTTAGTGATTATTAAAAGGCACCCAAAGGCAATACAAGATTTAATACAAAAGAACACAAAACCTGAAGAATTATTTAGCAACTATACAGTGTGCTTTTCTTTAAAAGCAACATTAACTCACCTCTTGAAAAAATGATATTGCTGGGTGTAAAACTTGATCTGTTTCCATTTTTATCCTGTTGACCATGTAACATTAAAGTTATGCTTGATAATAACAAAGGCATGTTTTCTGGGAAATTTTTCTTGATTAATCATATCAGAAAATAATGCCTGGAAGCCACATCAGCCTCATTTCTGCTTATAATTATTTAGGGCTTAAAAATTTTCTAGAGATCTTTAGGGAGTTAAAATAGTCTACTCACATTTTCTCAATACCAGCATAATTCTTGGTTTTGGTTTATGTTTAATTATTGGAAAATCATCTTTGTGCAAGAAGAATGAACAGGAGAAAGTGGTATTTTTTTTAAAAAAGATGCACACAACTAGATATTTCTCCTGGGTGATGTTGTGCATTTGATGTATATTCCCTAGAAGCCTCTGCAGTTTTGCTTTGGTGTTTTGTCTAGGGTGCACAGAGAAATATGGAAAGGTCTGTGCAAAATATTCTGAAATATTTTGCAAAGGTGTCCTGATCGCGGGAGTAGCTTTAAATCATTTTGCTATTATTTTTTGAAGGACAAAATGTCATAGAAGCAGTCTAGCTAGTTTAAGCTATTTGTTCAAAGTTTCTCATTATGGAACACAATTACACAGGTGATATGCAGGTTATGGTAAATCCATCAATCTAACACTTTTCTCCAACTGATATAGCAGTTGTAGTCCTTTTTTACTTAGCTAGGAAAAAATTTTAACTTTTTATTACAAATATAGATATAAAGTAATATTAAAGTTATATATTGAAATAGGAAAAATCTGCTTTAAAAGTTCAGGAAGTAAGAGCTAAGGGTCCAAACTTACACATATGAAGGAATATTACTAGAAAATCCTGTCCAACACATCTAGCTGAAAAGACATGACTGCTTGGCTAAAAAGAGGTCATGTGATGAGAAAACATACACCACTTTACTGGTGTGCATGTATGTGTATTTCTGAACACTCTGGAAAATGCAAACAACCTTTCCAGTATCAATAGCCTTAAACTTGACAGAAACTTTCTTACCTTCCTGACTTTTGCTGCTTTACTTCTCACTCTTAATGCCAAATGTATCAAAAACCTAAAAGCAGTTGTTTAGAGGAAGGAACTAAGGTTACAAGTATAATTTTACTTTTGATACTTCTTAACCTTAACCTTTATATTTTACGTATCTGTTTATCAAAGTGTTTTTTTCTTAGAGTAATTCACTAGGTGGAAAGTGGTTTTTGTTTTGTTTTCTTCTCCTGCTACAAGTTACCATGTGTAACTGCTGTGATTGAATGTGTGCAATGGAGTAATAACTCTTACCTTGTTCTGCCTCTTGCTAGCCAGAGAAATACTCTCAGCAGGGATGAAGCCAGGTGCCATTTCCTGAATAAAAGAATGAGGTGGACTGGGCCCAAGAACATACTTCGCCATTGAGACATCAATTTGGCAATAACTGAAAATATGGAAGATGGAACATATCAGTTACTAACAGTCAGTCTACGTTTTCATGTGAAAATACACATGAAAAGCACAATGCAATTAGCAGAGCTGGAATTTGGATAGAACAATGGAGCTATCCCTCTTCCTCTTGAAAATATTATCAAGAGACTCTTTTTAATCACCACAAGTAATGAATATCTTGATTATAACCTTCCGCCAAAAAATTCAACTCCAACATCGTGGGTCATTATGTAGGAACATTAATTAATACTGATCCACAGTGAAGAATATAATCTATTAAAATGCCACTATCACTCTTTTTAGAATCTAGAAATATTAGAATTATATTTCTATTAAGATATTAGAAATATCCGAAGTATGTTTTGTACAACTGATGCTCAAGGACTCTATTCTGTGATGTCTTTTTTTATATGCCTGTAGAAAATAGAAGCCTTTTGTTGAAGGAGAATTTATGGTTTCTGCCCTAGCACTCATATTTAAAGAAAAAAAAAAACAAAACACTTTTACAAACCCACATAAAATAAAAAGTATCTAACACCCTTAAATTCAGAGCAGGAACGTTATCCTGCTGCTCCTCTAACCAATAAATTACCGTTTTCATCTACTGTTGATTCACTTCATTCAAAGCAGAATAGTTTCCAAAACAAGTTATTCCTTTCAAAGAAAAAAAAAATCACTTTAGACCTGCCTGATCACAGGAACACATCCTGTCAACAGCTCTGCAATAAGATCCAGTGGGATGGATGATGTCCAAAGAATACTAATCAGGTTTCTGTATAAACAAAGTGCATTCTGCACTTCAGTTTCTGGAAGCTCATTGTCCAAACATTTTGCTAAAGTACTAAGTGCCTTAAAAAAAGTCCTTCTGTACAACAGCGAGAACTATTGAAGTGCCTGTGGTAAAAGATAAGATCGCACTTTAACTTTCATGATGGGTGTTTGCAAGTACCAACTCTGTCGATGTTATCAAGCAATTGCTCAGTTTGTGCAACTTCAGTATTTCCACAGCCAGGGCCTCTGACTGAGACCCTGACCTTCTACTATTTTAGTAGTGGAGGTAATATGTGCATGTGAGTGGTTGTGGGGCAGAGTGAGGATCACTTCTGTGGTCTGTGTGTGGGTATTTAAAATGTCAAGATGGAGTCCAATATCGAAGGCTGCACGCTTAACTCTTGCTCATCTCATTTCTCTAAAAGTGTAAAACAAAGGATGCTGAACACTTTTACAGCACAGCCCACTCGCCAAATTGCTGAATACCTAATCTCAAACCAGCACTAGCAAATGCAGCAAATTCCTCTGAGGCAGCACTTCAGTGTACAGATTCAGCAGCAGGAGGTCCAGCAAGTCCAATCTGACTTCTGGGCCCTCAGAGTCCAAGAGACATGAAGTCTAAGGCATACAAATTACAGATCAAAGTAGAATTGTGAAGTTTCAAGGCTTTCCTTGTTTAAATATTGACCTAGAGAAACAGATGGGTGTTGGAGGATGTTTGGTTTATATTTCACCTGATTACTTTTCAAGCTATAAATTAGAGCCTGCCAGGGGAAAAAGTTTTCTGCAAAATAGTTTGAGGCTGCTGTGTTTCAGAAAGCAGAGAGCGGAATGGGAAAGGGCAACAGTCCCACTTTCTCTGTCCGCACACAAACTAAATGCTGTTTGGATTCTTGGTCAGGGAAGGGCAAACAGAAGACCTCCAAATCCCAGAACCCTCTTGCAAAAGCTTTTAACTCTGAACTTTCTCTATCTCTCCACACTTAAAATTTCATTCCAGCTTTTGATCTTCTTGCTAATTCTTCCTAACAGTAGCCTAAGGAAAAGGCTGGTAGGGAAAGAGAGAGGGAACCTGAATGTCTTTGGGACCATCGCCTTTTGTGAAAACATAGAAATTGTCTTGTATTGCCTATCCTCTTTTTTTTTTTTTTCCCATGAGCTCCATCTCCCATCCACTGTTCCTGGTTTCTCAGTTCTTACAAATGATCCAAGACCCTGTCTCTTCTCTCCCCATGGATGACTCCTTACCGCTGAGTGGTTTAGAATGATTCTAGAAAATCTCCTTTGACGTTACTGTGTCTTCAAAGGACCAGACCACTGGTCCCTGCCATAACAAAGATCACTGTGCCCTCACCCCTCCAAACACCCATCCTACCACTAATTTCAGGGCTGACAATGCCTCACCTTGCCATGACACCCCACTTTTCTCTATCAAATGGCCACTAAATAATCCCTGTCTCCTTTCCCATTTCTGCTTGAACCCTAGGTTATTCCAGAACTAGGGTTATTCGCAGCCTTATATAACCCACCTAAAATTAAGTGCGATCCTGAGCCTTCTGTTTCAAATAACATGTTCAGGCAGCCAGGTGTAATTTCTTATCTGTTTCCTTCAAATTTGTTGTCACGTTACTGAATACCCTACTCAAAGTTGTTGTGAATGCCTAACTCATCTGCTACTTACCGAGTCTTCCATTTTGTTCAAAATCGTCTAAAGCCTCCTGCACCATCCCTGCAGAGGTTATTGTTCACTAAATCCCAATTCTCACCCAGCTGTTCACCTAGAATTGAAGTTGCCAACCACATTCATAGATTCATAGATTGGTCCAGGCCGGAAGGGACCTCCAAAGGTCATCTAGTCCGATCTCCCCGCAGTCAGCAGGGACATCCCCAACTAGACCAGGTTGCCCAGGGCCTCGTTGAGCTTCACCTTGAATATCTCAAGGGAAGAGGCCTCAACCACCTCCCTGGGCAACCTGTTCCAGTGTTCCACCACCCTCATGGTAAAGAACTTTTTCCTAATATCCAATCTAAATCTCCCCTTCTCCAACTTAAAACCATTGCCCCTCGTCCTGTCACTGCAGGCCTTTGTAAACAGACCCTCCCCAGCCTTCCTGTAGGCCCCCCTCAGGTACTGGAAGGCCGCTATGAGGTCTCCCCGGAGCCTCCTTTTCTCCAAGCTGAACAACCCCAGCTCCCTCAGTCTGTCCTCATAGGAGAGGTGCTCCAGCCCCCTGATCATTTTGGTGGCCCTCCTCTGGACCCGCTCCATCAGGTCCATGTCCTTTCTATATTGAGGGCTCCAGACCTGCACACAGTACTGCAGGTGGTCTCACCAGAGCAAAGTGGCAGAATCACCTCTCTGGATCTGCTGGCAACACTTCTTTTGATGCAGCCCAGGATGTGATTGGCCTTCTGGGCTGCGAGAGCACATTGCCTGCTCATGTCCAGCTTCTCGTCCATCAGCACCCCCAAGTCCCTTTCCTCAGGGCTGCTTTCTAATACCTCATCCCCCAATCTGTATTTATACTGAGGATTGTTTCTTCCCAGGTGCGGAATCCTGCACTTCCTTTTGCTGAACCTCATGAGGTTCATCTGGGCCCACCTCTCCAGCCTGTCCAGGTCCCTCTGGATGACATCCCATCACTCTGGTGTATTGACAACACCACACAGCTTGGTGTCATCTGCAAACTTGCTGATGGTGCTCTCAATCCCTCTGTCTATGTTGCTGATAAAAATGTTAAACAGTACTGGTCCCAGCACTGACCCTTGAGGGACACCACTTGTCACTGCTCTCCATCTGGACTTAAAGCCATTGAGTACCACCCTCTGGGTGCGACCATTCAGCCAATTCCTTATCCACCTAACCGTCCACCCATCAAATCCGTATCCCTCCAATTTGGCAAGCAGGATGTTGTGAGGAACCGTGTCAAAGGCCTTACAGAAGTCCAGATAGATCACATCCATAGGTCGTCCCTTGTCTACTGACCTAGTCACTTCATCATAGAAGGCCACTAGGTTAGTCAGGCAGGACTTGCCCCTAGTAAAGCCATGTTGGCTGTCCTGAATCATCTCCCTGTCCTCCATGTGCCCAAGCATGGCATCCAGAATGATCTGCTCCATGATCTTCCCAGGCACAGAGGTGAGGCTGACAGGTCGGTAGTTCCCAGGGTCCTCCTTTCTACACTTTTTAAAAATGGGTGTGATGTTTCCTTTCTTCCGGTCTGCAGGGACTTCACCTGACTGCCATGACTTTTCGAATATCATGGAAAGTGGCTTTGCAACTTCATCAGCCAATTCCTTCAGGACTCTGGGATGGATTTCATCAGGTCCCGTGGACTTGTATATCTTTAGATTCCTTAGGTGATCATGTACCATGTCTTCAGTTATAGTGGGATGGACTTTGTCACCTGGATTCTCAACTTGTGGGCCATCAACACAAGAGCTAGCAGGAGAGGGGTTGCCAGTGAAGACTGAGGCAAAAAAATTATTGAGTACTTCCGCCTTCTCCTCCTCCGTTGATACAAGTTCCCCACTGCTGCTCATTAGGGGGAGTACATTTTCTTTAACCTTTCTTTTCTGATTAATGTACCTGTAGAAGCCTTTCTTGTTTTTCTTTATGTCCCTTGCCAAGTCCAATTCTAGCTGTGCCTTGGCCTCCCTGACCTTATTCCTACACAGCCGGGCAACATCCCTATACTCTTCCCAGGTTGCCTGTCCCTTCTTCCATTTCCTGTGTAGCCCCATCTTACCCCTTAGTTTGGCCAGCAGGTCCCAGCTCAACCATGGTGGTTTCTTGCCTTCCTTACCCAATTTCCTACATGTTGGGATTGAGATCTTTTGTGCTCTATGGAGAGCATCCTTAAAGATCTGCCAGCTTTGTTCTGCTCCCTTGTCCCTAAGGGCAGTTTCCCATGGGGTCCTATTCACTAACTCCTTGAAGAGTTGGAAGTTCGCTTTCTTAAAATTTAGCGTCCTGATGGTGTTCCTCTTGGGCTTCAAACTTCTTAAGAGAGTGAACTGCACTAGAGCATGATCACTGCAGCCCAGACTGCCTTCAACTTTGATATCCCTGATGGCCTCACTTGCATTTGTGACCAACAGGTCCAACAATGCATCTCCTCGAGTAGGGCTGGTGATTTCTTGTCTCAAGAAGTTGTCGTCTAGGCACTCTAGAAGCTTCCTGGAGTGCCTGCAGCCAGCCGTGTTGCTTTACCAACAGATGTCAGGGTGGTTAAAGTCACCTAGCAAGATGAGAGCCTGTGATCGTGATGCCTCTTCCAGCTGGAGTAAGAAGGCATTGTCAACAGGCTCTGCCTGGTCAGGGGGCCTGTAGTAGACTCCTACCACAAGGTTCCCTTTATTGTCCCGATCTCTAATTCCTACCCACAAGCTTTCTACCTGCTCATGACTATTCTTTAGCAACAACTCTTCACACTCTAGCCATTTCTTCACATAGAGACCAACACCTCCACCCCTTCTTCCTCTCCTGTCCCTTCTGAATAGTTTGTAGCCATCAATGGCCACACTCCAGTCATAGGACTCGTCCCACCAAGTTTCCGTAATTGCTACTATGTCGTAGATTTCCTGTAGCAGGATGGCTTCCAACTCTTCCTGTTTGTTTCCTATGCTGCGTGCATTGGTGTAGAGACACTTTAGTTGGTCTGCTGGCTGTGTCTCCTTCTTAGAGGGGCACTCCACTGATCCCCCAATATGTTTTGTGCCAAATACACTTCTGTCCCCTATTGTCTCAGGGGATCTTGGTCCCTCTCTGCAAGACCATGCCTTTGTTACAGTATTTACAGCATCTCCCACTTCAAGTGAGATGGCAGGCTGAAGGCTCACCTTAGGCTTATTTCTACTGGACTTGTGTTTAACCCCTTCCCCCTTCGAGCCTAGTTTAAAGCCCTTTCAACAAGCCCTGCCAACTCACATGCCAGTACCTTTTTCCCCCTCTGAGACAGATGTATTCCATCCATTGCTAGGAGACCTGGTGCCGTATAAAGTTCCCCAAGATTAAAAAACCCAAAATTTTGTTGGTGGCACCAGTTTCTGAGCCACTTGTTAATCATGCATATTTTTTTATTTCTCTCGGTATTCCTACCTGCGACTAAGGGTACTGACGAGAAAATTATCTGTGCCCCTGATCCCTCAACCAGTTTCCCCAGTGTCCTAAAGTCCTTTTTGATTGTTTTTGAATTTCCAGTGTTGACTTCATCGCTACCCACCTGCGGATAGTAGTCAGAGGGCTGTACCAGACTTGGCAGCCTTCTGGTAACGTCTCTGACCCGGGCCCCAGGGAGGCAGCAGACTTCCCTGTGGGAAGGATCCGGCCGACATATGGGACCCTCTCTTCCCTTCAGAAGGGAGTCACCAATAACAATAACCTTCCTCTTTTTTTGTAGTGTAGAGGTTCTGATGCGAGGGGGAGACTGAGTTGCTTTAGGTGACTCCCCAGATGGTGCTTCTTCTACCTTCTCATTTGCCTCAACCTCAACCTCCAGTGCCCCATACTTGTTGTGCAGGGGTAAATGGAGAGAAGAGGGGGGCTGTGAACCTTGCCTCTTCTAACAGGCACTTGTATTCATTCCTCCTTCTTCCTTGGGTCACCTCCCTCTGCTACAGGGGTCTGCAGTGCCTGATACCACACATCTAGTTCTTGTTCACATTCCCTTATGGATCTTAGTCTATTGACTTCTTCCCTTAGTTCAGCCGCCATGTTAAGCAGGTCGCTGATCTGCTCACACCTAACACAGGTGGTGTCTCTGCCACCCTCTGTTGCAAGGTTCCAGCACTCACTGCAGCCAGTTGCCTGGGTGCCTGCATGTTTGTGTGGGGCCTCAGTTTGGGTACCCACAGTTTTTTTAATAGCCTTTGGCTGAGAATAGCCTTTGGCCAATTTAATTTAAAAAATTAAAAAAATTTAAAAAATTAAAAAATTAAAAAATCCAGATATAAAAATCTAGTAGGGCAGAAACCCATAAAAGGGAAAGGACTGTAAAAAAACACACCTGAAAAAAAAACATAATGGTCCTACTCTGTCTGCTTAGCCACCAGGTAAGAAATTAGATACTAGGATGCAAGGTGCTCAGGTTCAAGTTGTAGGGGTTTCCCTTCTCTTTCAGGAACATGGGAAATGAGCTCCAGGCAATTGCAGCTGTGAGAAGATTCTCTTTGTGCCTGACCTATTAATTTTGTCTCCGTCTCAGGTTGCCTGTTGCAAGACCTGCAACTCACAAACTGGGAAGCTTTTTCTTTTGCCCAGTTCAAACTGCCAGTTACTTGCGCATGACCTGTGGAGTCCAGCAAGGAGAGAGGGCAGGATGCTGCACAGCCATGAAAAGCTGTACCGGGCACTCTCAGCCTGCAATCCAATGCACAAACCCTTGCAGCCTTCCTACCTGTGACCTGGTGGGCAGGGACAGACAATGGTGAGGTCTGACCCAGGGTAGACTGTCTCACACACTGGAACAGAGAGAAAGCTGGCAGGTTTTCACAAAACCCTGAATGATTTCAGGCCACAAATACTACTGACTTTCAAATAGCCCTGCACCTTTACAAGATCCAAGAACAACATCCAGCTGCTTGCCTCAGGGGGAAACATAAGTACCCACCATTTTTCCTCACATGCTCCAATTGACATGACAGCAGACCCCACTGTGGGGCTGGAAGTCTGCCCCAGCCCACTCCAGCCACATTTGCCAGCAGACAAGCCCAGGGACCACAATCCCAGGTGCATGGCACACATCGCTGCCTTGGTACCAGGAGGTACCAAGACCATTTCTAGCTCAATTTGTAACTGTGTGCCAAGTAGATTTGGATAGGTATTTGCCATGGAACTGTGTGGAACAAATTTTTGTGCCAGTAAGGAGAAGTGGGGAAGTCAGGAGTCATGAACGGGTAGCGATTTCCTTGCAGGAAAGCTACCACTATCAGAAGATTGTTGATCTTTCACCTGTCACTTCTCACTCAGGTACAATTTAAATAGGCTCTTGCATGCAACTATTCTAAATTAAAATTCCATTCTCTTATACATCTCAATAAGATTAACTGGACAAAAGCTTTAATTTCAGAGTCTTTATGAGCAACTACTTCAAAATAGCCATTGTGCTTTAAATCCGTATCAGTCAAATCCACAGTAACTTCCATATGGAGAAGCTGCCCATGACCAAAGACCCTCTAAATCTACGCTGTCTTGCAGCAACAACAGAAATCTGGAAATAAAAGTCTATTAAAAAGTTCAGATATGTTGTACATGTGGCAATTTGTTTCTACATATCATTGGGTCAATCTTATTTTTAAATGGAAAATAGATGGTATTGAAAATATTTTTATTCAGCTGTAAGCTTAGGTCCCATTGATTTAACAAATACTTTCTTGGCAACAAGTTATTGGCCCAGGGTTATGGAACCTTCTCATGTGGGCCCATGCAGTACCACATGTGTGGTAATGTCAAGGTGGTAGTACCTTTCATTAACAGAGACCTCAAAGGCCTTGTTGGGAAAGACCTTTACTTTTTTAAGCTTTATCAGAATTGCAAGGAAAATAAACCACTTATCATGTCATTGATTTTATTGCAGTATAACTGCTGGCAACATTTACGTTTTTCTCAAGTCTATCTCCACAGAATTGACAAGAAGTTGTTTTCCCATCAAAAGTTCTATCAAAACCACATCATAATGCTACTAGAGAATTGTTTTAAAATTACTAAGATAACGTCATAGGAATGTTTATTAACATGACAAAATTCCTTTTAAAGTTGTCATAAAGCTTCTTTGTTAGAAATTGAATAATACCTTCCAAATACATGTCTTGCTGCAGCAGAATACCACTACTTAAGACAATATCTTTTAGAAGATCCTGTAGGCATCAGCTGGGCATTCTTAAGTGATTTTATATGTGGCATTTTGAACAGACGAGAATAAGACGTGCTTCTGTGATCTACTGAATTTGATTTTAAACACTTTAAATGAATGAATGCGTTGGCCCAGTTAAAGATTTATTTGGATTAAGGAAGAGTGTTTTTAAATGCATTGGGTATTCCAATTCAAAATGCATTTCAATTTCAACATAACTAACTTTGCAAATGTGTTCTCATGTGGAATTATTCAGGAATAGTAAATTTCTTGTGTTATCAAGCTCTGATGAAGTTTCACAGCTCCCATAAGATGCAGAAAGTATTATCACCTTTGCACAGATGGTGAATTTGAAGCAAAATGCCAAGACAAAATCAAGTAATTGGCATGACTTGAATTAGACCTCCAGACACTCTTGTACATGCTTGTGATCAGCTATCTCACTTCTCTCCCTTATAGGTATATAGTCTTCCACAAGTGCTGAAACAGACAACAAAATTGTGTAGTTGAAAATAAAAGATTTGCTATCTGTAGAAAATTGTCATATGGTTATATCAAGATAAAACATACCAAACTTATTTCTTGGTGATTTGTAACTAAAAAGGGGTTTTTATTTTAAATAACTGTTGCTTATAAGCAGAAAATTCAACAAAGCATAAAGATTCTGGTTTGGATAGGCAAATCCAGCCATATACATTTCAGAGAAAACAAACCAATAATGGCTGTAGACATTTATAGCTACGTATTCTTACTACTTAAAAAATTAATAATCATGCCATAATCATGCCCTAGGGTGAATAGCTTTTCACCTGTTCTTGTTCCCTTAAAACAATATTTCATGTCTCCTTTTTGTTAACCTTATCTACATACAAAGGGTATTCATAAATGATTAAAAACATATTGGAAATACTTTTCACACAGCAGGCTGCAGTAGTACATTAAATAAATAAAAACACACTAATAGAACTGGAGGATAACTCAGGTCAATGAATATTAGAATAAACTATTTACTTTAGAAAAATAACATTATTAGAACAAAACATTATTATGTAGTATTTTTTCACTAGGATTAATAATGTAATATCCATCTTCTTTTCATAACTGAACAAATCCTTTATCCAAAAATCAGAAAATTGCCACAAATTTCTTAAACGCCATTGATACTAAAATTATTCTTCTGCTTTTAGTTACAATTAAATATAGATACGTGTGTCCTCCTTCTTCAGGTGGCAATTATTCAGTGCATTTGAGCAAGATCAACAATTCCATCACATTTGACACTACAACAGTTTCACTGGTACCATGCAAAACTCCAGCTGCTAAACCTCAAATTCTTTAAAATAATGAATAGCAAATGAAATTTGCATAATAAAATCCTTTTGTGTTCATTGAGATTGCTCATACCATTAAATGATTTGATGGGTAAATAAGGAGTTCAAAACCTGGCATTGAGAAAAGAAGCCACATTAAGGCTCATTTCTCCTTTCTGAAAAGAGAATGGATGTGAAAATATAATGAAGTATCTATGTCAATTGTGGAGCAGCGGTACATACACACAAACAAACATTAACTTCCCTATCTGCACAAACTGCAAGACATTTGCGCATACTGTGAGAATAAAACCTTTGCAGATCACACCGCAGAGAAGATGGAGGAGGTGCTCTCACTCTTGGCTTTAAATTGCATTATTACATGAATGGTAAATAATATAACTGTGAATGGAGTCACTGATTATATAATTATGTCTTGCTTCCTTGGGGAACTGAGGGGTCGAAGGTACTCTTTGGCACCAGCTATTAGTGGTCTAACCTTTCACCTCTGAAGACATGAATTGAAGTCATTCTAGAGTAGTTTTTGTCCCTGTGCCCAAGGACACGGTTTGGCATGCATATTTATAAAACATGCTTAGAGCAGGACAAGGTATGCAAGCCTTGCCCTGTGGAAATCAATGGCAGCTCTCCTTTTGGCTTCCACTGGCCAGGCTTTCCCCTAAGGCTGAATATATAAAAGTGTCACAAGAGATCTGCCTGAACTTCAGCTTCCTCTTTGGCTCTGGTGCATCTTGGCAACATTTCCATTTTTCTTGGCCAGCTCTCCAAAATTCCGGTAAGAGAGGACAAAAAACAAAAACAAAATTTTGTCTTGCCTCTTGACTATTTCAGGATGCTGTTTTCCCTTTAAGATGCATCTGATTTGGTCTATTCTTTCTTGCACCAGCCAGAATAGTCCCTTTGGGACATTCTCCTGGCTCAATAGCCCAGAACATTTTGGGCTCCTTTCTATTCTGACCTGGCAAATCCTCTAAACCAAAGGGCCAGCAGTAAGTGGTCTACATTCAGTAATTCCATTGTTATGCCACCCAGAGGCTTACTGAAATAGAGAGGATATTGGTACAGGAACACAGAAATGACTATTCAAGATATGTGTTCCTGCTAACCAGGGCCATAATATACCTCTCATAGTTACTTTTACAGAGGACTGCAAAAGAATACGTCAGAAACATTGTCAAATAATCTTAGGATTCATTCCCCTCATTATATCTCAACTTTGTTTTCGGCACTTTGCTGTTGTCTTCAAATGGAAGTAAAACCGAACATCTGTGCAGTTTGTCACATCCCATCTTATTTACCTATTCTTGAAGGTAAATAAACCTTACCTTTTAATTTATCTCCCTCACACCTGGGACTGTGCGTATCTTTTCATGGCCTGTCTAAACTACACTAAAGTTATATGTTATGCAAAAGCCCTTGAGCTTGGCCAGCACAGACAGGTACGCTAGTGTAGCAGAGCCCAGCATCATGCTGAGATATTGGGTCACTTCTAGAAACAACGCAATTGCACTGGTGACATACTACATCTAAGCCAGTAAGCCCCACTCCTCAGCTTGGACAAAGCCCAAGCTTGACATGACTGCTGCCACAAGCAGTGATTCACGTTATTTACGAGTCTCCACAAAAGGTTGTTATTTTTCTTTACAAAATCGCAGCAACTTCTAAAGACTTTACTTGATTTACTTATACACACGGAGTTTGTTTGTTTTTACTAAACTCTTCCTTTCAGTGAAGTCTCCTTTTATAACATATTTTCTGCTTGTGTCACTTGCTGTCCTTTAGCCGTTGAACTTTATTATGGTGTTCAGTTACTGCTGTGACTTGAATGAGCTTTCTGGTGAGTTACTTCAGACCAAGCAAGAATAGCCGCTGTTGCTATGTTCTGCAACTGTCTGTTCTACCTGCAGCCACGTAAAATGTCAAGAAATAATTTCCACAAACACTATACATTTGTACATGTGGGTAGCTGAAGTTCCCTGTTATTAGTCTTGTTAGATTCTTGTGACCTCTCTGATCACACTTACCACTGAGTACATAAATTCTTCCCCCCTCAGCTCTCCCCCATTTTCTGATGTTGTTTGGTAGTGTTTTTTTTTTTTTAATCCAGAGACTCGTAATAAAGACTTACCAACAGAGACTATTACAGCTTAGGATTTCTAGTCATGTAGATAAAACTTTGATAAGAGAAATAAAATGGAGAAAAAAAGGTATTGAAGAAAGGGATTTACATGATTCAAATAAATTTAGCAGTGTAACTAGATCCATGCTACCAGGAACAGCAGCAGAGCATCAGGTACCAAACAGGTTACAGTTACAGCTGAGAAGACAGTCATCTCTGCTCACTGAGGGCTTACATGCTCTTTGGGGTGGGACATAGCTGGAGAGGGCTAGACCAGAGCAGAGAGATTTGGCAGTGTAGGCTTGGCCAGGAAGATTTATTCTTACTCTTATTCTGATGATGTTCCTATCCTAGAATAGGTCCCACAGAAGAAGAGCAAGAATGTAAGCAGTTTTTTTAATGAAGATGGTACATTTTTCTAAATAAAGAAGGAGGAAACATTTCTAAAGAGACTGTACAAAAGAGGTGACAGCCAGCCATCAACACATGCAAATTTAAGGACTAATTTCAAATTAGTGAAGTTTAAAAGCTAATTTTATCTCAGACCATACAGGAAAATTCAAACCAGTAATGGGTGTCAAAATTTTACTTAGATTTGAGCTTAAAAAAAAAGATATAAAAATAATGTAAATCATTCATTACAAACTGATCAGCCTAGAGCACAGACCATGGGAAAATCTATAAAGAAGCTGTACTTTCCTGGGAGAAATTCTGTTCTTATTTATACATGGTTGATGCCATTTATCTAGGAAGAATTGTATTTAAAGCTTTTAGAAATAAATAGAATTGTAAGTGGATATGTATGAAACTGCGGGAGTGACTGATCTACAGATGGCAGTGAATTTTCTCTGGTTGAAGAATTTAGCACGCCAAACTGAGTAACCATTCTGGAAAATTGAGAGTCTGTTTGTTATTTGCTTACTTCCACAAGCATTACTTCTATTCAATTTGTTCTTAAAGAGCTGTCAGTGTTGTTATTTTTTTCTTTTTTCACGGGAAAGTACAAGGATTCCTCTTCTGAACTTCTCTTCCTCTTAAAAGCAGATTTGTATTGCCAGGCACACATCGTGCTCTGAACTCGGTTTCATTCACTGAAGGATTTGGTTCTATGGTCTACAAGAAGTACTAATGACTGACTGAAGGGAAATTCCCTGCTGCTGGTAGATTCTCCTACCTCTGCACAAAGCTGATACTGTTTCCAGAGTCAATGAAAGGTGCAGTGCTGTGTGATCTTAATTCACCTTCATCACATTACGCAGCCAGTGAGTGACAAGATAAAGATACACTCTTGAAAATGGAGCAGAATTTCAGAGTGAAAACTCTACCCTTGTTGAGCATGCGGTTAGTATGATTTGTAATAAAGAACACAACAGTATTCTTTCTTTGCATAAATAATTTAAATGCAGCAACTACTGTAGCAGCCACACAGAATATAAATTGCTAATTCCAGAGACTAAATCCCCTGATTTCAATATTAAACAGTTAAGAGGATATATTTGTCAGACCACAGCCAGTGCTTACATCGCAGAACTCAGAGAAACTAATAGCCCTTCTCTATTCAAATTGTAATTGCAAGAAGTAGAAACCCAACCCCACCTTAAATCTTGAGCTATAGATGTTCACTTTTCTCATAAACAAATAAAACAGCACCATTTTTAAAAGACCACTTTTGAAGTGCCTGTACAATTAGATCTAACCATTTTGCATGCGCTTTGTGAAACGTCCCTCCTCACTCTGCCAAAGCCATTCTTTTGAGCAGACAGGTCACTGTGGTTTACAAGACTCCACTTCCCCTGGAGAGATACTCCTGCCTGATCACAAGGACTGCAGATTGTTGGCCCTCACATGCCTCTGATGTAGTTAGGAAAGCCAGGACATGAAAAAAAAAAACCAGTTGTGGGGTACTAAAGATGTAAAGAAAAATAAAATATGCACATCTGGAAGTCCAATGTTGTGGATAATTAGAAAAATGCTAAGTATTCCTGAAAATTGCAGATGCTAATGGAAGTAACAGCCCTGTTTCTTTTATGTAGTATATTATTTTTTAATTTTTTGTTATGATCATTTCCTTTTAAAGCAAGACTTCAAAAGCACAGTGTGCCCGTCTACTCAGTTGTTTATCTGTCCATCCCCAGGTGAGAACTGCCATGTAATCTTCAGCCAAATTCAGCAGAAAAGGCTTGATTCCGTTTCTCACCGTCCTATCCATTCTTTTTGTTTCCTTCGTGCCAGTTAAGAAAAGTCATAAAGTCCCACCAAGACATCCTTCCAACGTCCACCTCTTACATACCCATTTCTCTCTGAAAAAAGACTTTTCATATGATGATTGATCTTACTTATACTGGACACAGCCTATAAGGAAAACAAAACAAAACAAAACAAAACAAAACAAAACAAAACCCAGCTTTAAGCAATATTACTTCTACTTTTAAACTCCTCCTTTCTAAGACTGTGGAAGGAATGTTTTTGTCATTTGGACACATGAGAATGCTGAGAAAGACTTTTCTTGGATCTAATTAAATATATTATTCACAGGAAATCCAAGTATCTTCATATATTTGCATTTAGCATCAAGAATGAGATAAAGCAATATTTTACATCCTCAGTGGGCACAGATTTTACTCTAAATCTTATAATTTCTTAGTAATATTTACAAAAGACTGCTTGATTGAGGAGACTTCCACAAATGATTATACAACTGTTTGTAAATAAGAAGCGCCTGAAATTCTTACTCCTGAATATGCCTGAAGACAGCTTAGCATGGACAGAAAGCTGTTGATTTTCACAGACATCATGGCCTTGACTGCTTTCCTTTTGAAAAAATGGCAATAGTTCTACCCATATAAATACACCTAAAATTTTTTTGGGTTTGTGGTTTTGTTTTGTTTTGTTTTCCCCCTAAAGGATCTGATTTTTATGATTAGGAAAACCCAAACACTTTTGCATATCTTTCTTTACTTGACACTTGACACTGCGAGATGGGTGGCAGCATTGACATAGATTTGAGGAATCATAAACACTAGCTAGTGACACAGTTCTCAGTTAAACAACAGCTTCTCCACAATGGTCTATAGAAAATACAAATAGCTATAACAAAACAACACATTACATGGGAAGACATAGTCTTTACCAATTTGAGCAGTTTAATAGGCTTAGAAAATGTCTCTGTTGTATTACTTATTATACAAACTCTACCGTCCCTGAGCAGGGAAATATTTTTTGGACTGTACAAACTGATAAAATTATTTTCCAGCTGGTGAATTAAGTCATCAAAAATAGAAGTGTCCTAATACATCTACATGACATTCCAGGGAAAACTTGAAAGAAGCAGCTTTTCTTAATGGTAAGTGGGTGTAGACTGTTTACACTGGAATAAATCATGTTCTTTTACAGAACGATAAACATTCCTTGACGACTTTTGCTTTTGCATCTGAAAGTTAGTTATGTGTGCAGCTTCCCTCTACCCCAAATGTATTTGGTCACTTTACATCTGTACAACATTTTTATACCCTTTTATATCCTTTCTCAAAACCAACTAAAGAGAAGATAAAAACAAAGAAAAAGATTCTCTGCTGAGAAAAACCCAAACCAAAATTGAAAAAGCCACTGTATTAAAAAATAGCTTCTGTTATATCCATTTGCACTGACTGTTACTCTTATGCATGTCTAGAGCTTACCTTTCATGTCTTTTTAACTGTTTTAATTACTAATCCATGTTTTTTTAACTACATTTAAAACTATGACTCTTGCAATTTAAAACAAGTGAAGCTGGTATTTATCCCTGTAGTGGGAATTCCATAGTTACTCCAAAGCTATATTCACCTTATTTCTATGTTTTACCTTGTCTCATCTTTCTTTGTATTTTTGCAATGAGATATATAGAGTAAGCATTGTTGTGCTGTCCTATTCATGATATCTGCAAATGTTCACTTGTATACTAAATGCTTGGAAAAGAAGATCTACCTTCATATACAGTCATTTATTGGTTTACAGCTAAAATTCAGTCTATCAGTTTTACCACCTGTTAATAGGAAAAGATAATAGAAACAAAATGGGAAAAATTATATCATTGGTTCTTGACAGATGTTTTAGTGTATTTTAACTATCTGAGTTGGTATTTCTTTTTTGTTTAAGTAATGACAACAGCTGAAATAGTAAAACTGAAAATTCTTATACAGTAGGTTTTTCACTGTCTCCAAACCCCTCAAAAAAAGCCAAATTCTTGGGTGGAGAAGAGTCTAGAAACCATTCGAGTGACTGGAGGAGAGAGGTGGGATCCTGTTGTAGCAAATGTTGCATCCAGATTTTATTTACTTGGGCAGACAAAGAAGATAAGTGAAGATAACGGGCTAGGAAAAAAAAGAAATGTATAAGAAGAAAAATCAAAATGATGATGTCATAAGAAACAAATTTTGGAAGGAGCAGTCATCAAAGCATGGGTAGTTATGGATTCCATTTGTTCGTTTTCAGGAAAAAAAAAAGAGGCTACAAAAAATCTCAAAAACATGGCTAATTTAGAGAATAAAACAGGAGGTTTTTTTAATATCTAAACCAATTGGAAAATAGGTCTTTTATGCATAAAAGTTCTTATTATTTTAATTACAATCAGTAAAGTATATTCAAAAGTACTGCAGACTTTCTTGGTAAACAGCAGCAGCAGCAACAAATCACTAGCAGCTCCCTGCTCTGCACCAGCTCCATAGTTTGAAAGACTTCCCACGCCTTTAGCAACACACAAGTACTTTTTGGAAGCTGCTTAACTTAAATTATTAGAAATTAAATCAATTCCAAAAATTCAGGCTTTTATTCTTCCTGTTCTTGTGTGTCTTTTTGCTTTAGGGAAGCTCATTTCAATTCTGTTTTTGCAAAGTAGGTAAAATATTGTTTGGAAGTAGCTTGCATGCGTTTATCATTTCGGGGAACTCACATTTATGAATCTCAAAACATGGAAACAGGCTGAACAAGAAGTTTGAGATTCTAAAACTTCTATGGATATTTGAGGGGATTTTTTCACTAAAATAGCTAAGCAATTTTAGAGGTGCCCCCACCAGTCTCCTTTGCAGTGCTCCAGCAATATAAAATGAATCCCCAGCACCAGGCTAAGTAACCAGGCTAAGTAACAAGTTCTTGTTTTGACCTGACAGTTAACTAAACTGATTTCAGTGGAGTTTTTCCTGATCTGATACGACTATTAAGAAAAAAGGAACAACTCCTTCAAATCTCATCCTTTCTTTGCAAAAAATTTAACTCAAAAGCACTATCGTGAACTCATAGTGAAAACATTGTGAGGGCATTTTGAACATAGCAGCCTGTTGCCAGCCTGAAGGATTAGGAAAGAAATTTTGCTACTTGTGGCCAGCTATAGGGACACCTGAAATGACTTGGTATCAAATTATTACTATTGGCATAGTACGATTTATTTTTTTTTAATATTTACTTAAGCTTAAAGCAGAGAAATAATTAAACATTACTATCACAGTGTGTGAAGAGCATTATATCCTAGATATGTCCAGGCTGAATCTGTATTTTCAAAACTGCTTGTTCTGGACTTGTGCAGCCAAAAGTACAAATTAAACCTTGATACTAGGTCACATTTTCATAGAACTAATCAGAGGATATTCTGGCCAGTGTTTCATCCAGAATACAGTGGATTAGACACAAAAAAACACTCTGACATAAAAGTTGATTTGTCAAAAATTTGAAAAAAATTAGGTCCAGCAGAAGGAGTTTATCCTACATTAGCATTTTGAGTCATTCTTGTTTGATCCTGTGTTAGATGTCCCAAAGTGAGATTTATCATATTGCAGAACCAGGGATTTAGAGGTTTCACCAGACTTAGTCTCACTTCCACACATGAGATGGCCATCAAGGCAGAATGTGCAGGAGAAGCACCCTGTTCTCTCTCAGCTTCTGTAATGCTTTTACTAAATGGAAACCAGGACATAATTCCTTTTCAAAAGTGAAACTTCTCAAGCCTGGACACCTCGACGCACATTTTTTGAAAAAAAACTATTGTGACTTCCTAGAATTGTCCTTAAACATTACAGTATTAACCAATAGTATAAATAATGGTAACTCTTCCATAATCCAGCTTCCAGTTTTGTTGAATGATAAAGTGGCTCAAGAGCAACATCACAGTGTCTACTGTCAAATTCCTCTGGAGAAAACTCTTTCCAGGTAGGGCTTGCTGTTTTTAAAAAATTATACAATAAGCATCTTTGTGGGGTAGATGAGTCTGTCTGCCTTCGGAAATTAATTTTTTGGCTAACTTCAGCCACATTTGAAGTGCTGAAGCTACTCCAGCAATGGTTTCCTAGAATTTTTCAAGTAATTTGACTTTAATTTGAGGCAGAACATTAGCATCTTCAATGAGCTAAAAAACAGTCATATCGTTCTCAACAGTTGGGGAGCTTGGGGTGCTCTAAAGCATGTTTGTAACTTCTTTGGGGCCTTGATAGTATCAGTTGCAACAGGACTCTGTGGTTCAGAAACCTCTCAGGAAAACTGAAGTCTACTTAATTTGCCCCCTAATACTGCTAGTTCCAGCTGGAGTCTCTAAAAATGAAGTTCAGTATATCTTCAAAGAGCATAACAATCAGGGTAAATGTCACATTCATTAATCACCTTCCTAAATAGGCAAAGCAAATAACATGACTGTATTAACTCCGATTTCCTGAGAAAACTCCAGATTATGAAGATCAACACCACATCTGACAGTTTGCTAAACAAAAAAGAAATATGTTTTCACAAGAAATGCAGTGTGAGGTACAAGTAAGGTAGTCGTTCACACTTCTGATAACCCTGGTGAACTAAGTAATAAACAAAAAGGTAGAAAGGCAAATGACATTTTTGGATTCACATAAAACACTGAAAACATCTCTGTTTGGAAAATGATTAAACTGGAATTGTGTGTGATGTGTAAAATAAGAGATCATCAGGATTTCAGACAAGTTTAACAGAGTAAACACACACAAAAATAAAAAAGGAAACATAGGTTGCTCCGTGCATTTCAGGGAAGTATAAATAGACTATGCTCTCAGCATAATATGCTTTCCAAAACGAAAACTATTGAAATTGCATGAGAAGAATGACTTGGTAGCAACCAGGCCCAGCAGCTGGCACAGCAAAGACATGGTTCTGATGTCCATTTAAAGCATCACTTTATATTGTTATGGAACAGGAACCAGTCCTTTCCAGCATGGCAACAGAAGCAAAGGAGCGCTAAGAAATGAGCGTTAACTTGTGCTCTGTGGAAGAGCCACAACAGTGAAGTTCCGATAACTGATATAAGAAGAAGAACTGGAAAAGAGAGTGCTTCACTGAAGCAGTACACTAGTTTCTCAACTGTCTTTGATTTGCTCAGAAAAAAATTTCCTTCACTTGTGTGTTTTCCAAAAAAAAACCCCAACAGTATCTCTCTTGAAGCACATATCAAACAACAGAGATAGGGAACTGAGATCCCCATGTGGTAAACAGAAGGAAGCTGATAATCTCACTACTTTGACAAATGGGGAAACTTATAGCAGGCTTTTACCATTCCACAATTCCATGGAAAATTATTTCTTTATCTAACCACCAACATTAAACAGTACAAAAATTCCTGATTTTATTCATGGGAAAAGGGTTAAGGCAATGATGTCTTCAGATTGATTTTTCTGCCTGATGAGAAGAAATACCTAAAGCTCCTGATATTGCCTGCCTTCTAACACCTAAAGACACTTAGGAAAAGCAGTTTCTATATGACAAATTGTGGCAGATCAATACATTCATACTGTTACATTTCACATCAGTGACGAGAAAAATCTGAGTGCTGATGTAAGAACTTTCTAAGTGTCAAGTCTGGTAGACCAAACTGACAGTAAATGCTTATCATATCATGGCTTTGATCGTCAAAAATATAGATCTTTGTGCATATGAGCATATATTGCACCTCCTGCACCTGTTCTGGTTTTAAAACAATTAATGCATAGCAGAATTTGAATTTTCAGCAGATTTTCTAGAAATATTCTCACTGATATCGTCAAGCTCCAATTACTTTTAATGGCACACAAATCCACAAACAAATCTCGGTCACTCAGATTCTTTCTGTAATGTGAACTCTGAATTTGAACAACAGAAATAACCTCTCCCCCTGCAAATAAAATCCATACATGACTATGTGGAGTATATTAGTTCAGTTAAGGGACAAGAAAAATGCTAGTAGGAAGACAGAGGGAGAGAGGGGGTTCTCAAGATATGAGTGACCAGAACATATTGGTCTCCTTGAGCTTTTCAAGAGTTTAGATGGAATAATAAAATCTTGCACCCAGCACAGAAGTAATAATGTTAAAGTGGATAAATTAAAAGTATTTCATATGTGATATGATGAAGTGGCACTTATTTGGCACAGGTAAATGTAACCCTAGAAGCCTTGCAGTAAAACAAATTGAAGAGTGCTGGTGTCACTTTTGTTGTCATGATATTGGCTATGTTAACATTAATTTTTGCAATACAAATAAAGCAGTGCATATTACACAAATTAAAGCAGTCAGGGTACTGAATAGTATTCCTCAGGCCAATGCAATGTGTTAAAGTAACCAGCAGACAAGAAATTATCAACACACAGTGCTGTAGAAGAGCCTATATTCATAAAGAAAAAATGTTGTCTTTTTCTCCTTGGCCAAGAATATCCAGGCGGGGGGTTTAAGGCTGTGTTGTCTACACAGGCTGTTTCATGCTAGGTCGCTTTCCATTGAATCAAAATTTTCCTCTTAACTGCTAAATTCTCATAAACAATGATGTGTTTCAGTGCTTTGACTGTACTTGTGGTTCATTTATCGTAGCAGAGAGGATTGACTGAAGAATTCCAATCAAATGCCTGCCTGATTTCTATGCTGGGTGAAAATCTAAAGTTGCAGTTATTTACTCAGCACTTCTGTGGCAAGCTTGTAATATCATCCAGGAAAAATGATCAGCGTGCAGCTGAACATGACCGCTGTCAGCTTAGTGACATGGAAGAATGTACCTACCCCCTTCCTTTCTCCTGGTGTGTGATATGCACATGTGGGATTGTTTTTACTACTCCTGTTCTCTTTTGGCTTGCCCACCAGGGTTCTTAGTGCTGTCTTTTCTAAATACATTTAATCCTCGTTTTGCAAGTTATTTCTTCTAAAAATAAACCAAAAATGATTTTCCTATTATTATTGCAAGCTTCACCACTACAACGCCAGGGCTGTGAAAGAAGGACTTACTTACAGGTCTTATAAAGCTGCAGTTGCTGAATCCAACATTTTCTCTCCCATGATTTTCCCGGGTCATTTATCTTCTCGTTCTCCTGCTATTGTTAAATCTTCTAAGACTAACCTGAAACTGTGCAGATTGTTGATATTTTTAATGTCCTTTTCTATATTTTTCCACACATTTCAATATAAACTCTATTTCTCCTTTTTTCTCTCTCCCTGCATCCCTCTCTCTCTCTTCCTTCCCCACCCACCAATCTCTCTCTCTCTCTGTCTCTCCCATTATTTTTTTTCAGGTAGAAGAAAGTATAATAAATACAATATATGAATTATATCTTTAGAATTCCCATGGGTGGCCTTCAAAGTACAAACAAATGTTATTTTCTACTCTGTGCAAATAAACTTTCCATAGTGGAAATAGATCATTTATTTTCCCAGAGAAGTATTGATTTAAGCTGAAATAAGTTACAACAGTATTGGAAAAAAGAAATACCATCTGGCTGCACTAACAGATGTATTCCTTGCCCAACTGAAAGTTTACAGAAGTATTTTTAACTCTTTCTCATCCACAGTAGTTTGTGACCTGTGAAGCAAAATAATTTTGAAATAAATGACTGAGATACTGTCTTGCCTGTTATTCTGTTCTCCTTTCTGCCCTGCTACACCCCATCTTTTGGACACTCTAAAAGGGTTTCGTTCAAGTAATACCACACTGAAAGCTCAGAGCTTAGTCCAGCATAGTTCCACTTAGACCTGGACCTCAGCCAGATAAAAAGACCAAATTGGATTTGCTTCTAATAAGGGCAAGGAAAGATTTCAGAAATTCCTGATCTGCAATAAACCCCCCCCTTTTTTTTTTCCCCCTCATCTATAAATAGTTTGTAGACTGCCTTGTATGAAATCCAGGCTCTGGTCCTCAGTCTTAATTCAGCAAGCCTAATTCATTTGTTTGAACTGTCCCGCTTTCCATAAATAATTAAATCTTCTTTGGACTACAAAGAATAAGACTAAAAGAAAGGATTTTAATCCAGGTCTCCGACATCCTGCCTAACCACTGGACTATTCAGGAATTTTCCTTGACAAGAAACTCCAGGCAGATTTTATTTTTTTTCTTCAAACATACAATTCCAGTGAAAATATTAGTCTTGACAAATTATCATTTTTGAGAGAAAGAATTTGCTCAAAGATTCCTGACCAGCTTCTCTCAGAAGGGTGACTTCCTTCAACATCTATTATTTGCTAGTTTTAATCCCTAAGTGATGTCCCAAACCAAACCCTCTGCTGGTGGCAGCCCCAGCCTGAGAACATTTACCTGAATGTCACATGTGGAAGCCTCGGGGCTGTAAACAAACAACATATTGGTTTGGATTTAGCAAGACTCTATTTTACTTAAGAAGTCACTCATTCACAAATCTAGCAGAGTACCTGCTCATGGGTAAACACAATAGCTGTTGGAATTATACTATTTGTCAGAAAATATTATGCAAAACTTTTGACAACACTAAAAAAGCCCAGCTATTTGAAGAAAAAAAATGTAGATAATTCTTCCTCATAGAATCATAGAATGGTTCAGCTTGGAAGGGACTTTAAAGATCTTGTTCCAACCCCCCTGCCATGGGCAGGGACACCTCCCAGTAGACCAGGTTGCTCAAAGCCCCATCCAGCCTGGTCTTGAACACTTCCAGGGATGGGGCATCCACAACTTCCCTGGGCAACCTGTTCCAGTGTCTCACCACCCTCACTGTAAAGAATTTCTTCCTGATATCTAATCTAAATCTCCCCTCTTTCAGTTTAAAACTGTTATCTCTTGCCTTATTTCTACACTCCCTGACAAAGAGTTGATCCCCATTTTTCCTGTAGGCCCCCTTTAGGTACTAGAAGGCTGCTCTAAGGTCTCCCCCGAGCCTTCTCTTCTCCAGGCTGAACAATCCCAACTCTCCCAGCCTGTCTTCATAGGAGAGGTGCTCCAGCCCTCTGATCATCTTTGTGGCCCTTGGCTGGACTCACTCCAACAGGCCTATGTCCTTCCTGTGTTGAGGACTCCAGAGCTGGACACAATACTCCAGGTGGGATCCCACCAGAGTGGAGTAGAGGGGTAGAATCATCTCCCATGACCTGCTGGCCACACTTGATGCAGCCCAGGATGCGGTTGGCTTTCTGGGCTGCATGCGCACTTTGCTGGCTCATGTTGAGCTTCTCATCCACCAACATCCCCAAGTCCTTCTCCTCAGGGCTGATCTCAATCCATTCTCCGCCCAACCTGTATTTGTGCCTGGGGTTGCCATGACCCTGGTGCAGGACCTTGCACTTGGCCTGGTTGAACTTCATGAGTTTTGCATGGGCCCACCTCTCAAGCCTGTCCAGGTCCCTCTGGATGGTATCCCTTCCTTCCAGCGTGTCAACCGCGCCACACAGCTTGGTGTCACCATCAAACTTGCTGCGGGTCCAATCAATCCTGCTGTTCATATCTCTGACAAAGATGTCCTTCCTATTGAAAGAAACAAGCATTCATCTTAAATGTAACAAGGCTGTAGCTTTTATGTTTCCTTAAATTGGACCATATTCCACTGCACCATTTAGGGCCTGACGTCCACAGTCAAGTGTTACTCCACTAAATACCTAGTAGGAACCCTTAAATGGTGCCTTCTATGATAAGATCTGAGATGTGCTAGGAGTTTTTTATTTTATTTCATATAACAAATTTCTTGCTGAACTAGGTGTTTTAGATGAACTTTAATTGGGCACAATTCTGCATTTGTAATAATTGTAAGTACCAATTACATGTACACATTTTAAACGCTCAGTTGGACATACAAATGCTGACATTTGCCCTAACAATTAGCTTGTGGAGATAAAACTGTAATCACAGAGCAGCACATTGGCTTACGCTCACTTTAGCTATTAACACCACAGCATCTTAAAAACTCCTTAGTCCCAACTAGAACCAGACTTTCCTCACAGCCTTCTGACAAGCACGGGAAAGTAATCAGTCCTCCTTCTTTTAGACTGCAAGAGTTAATACTTCCTAAGTGTCTGTATTGTTTCATTGCATTCTACTCCTCAAACAATAATTGGATTTATGCAATGCTTTTTTTGGCCTGCAGTTGAGTTACAGATGTGGGAGTAAGCATAAAGAGCCCATTTGGGGCTAATCTATAGTAGCTTTGCTCCTTAAACATGCCTGTTCATGGAATGATTACTCGTTCAGTGAACATCCCTTCAGAAGCTGTTGGAGTCAACAGGATCTGCTCATTAACTGCCAGTTCTGCTTACCTCCATTCTGGTAAAAACTTCAGCCATCCCATCCGACAGTGCCAATTTCAGCATTCACTGATGAGTAATGTGCAACATTTCTGGTGAAAGCAGAGCTGAAAGTTTCTGTGTAAATATATAAGGTCAACATTGTCTTTATTCCTATGTAATACACAGAGTATTAGTTCCTAAGTGTGAATCACAATCATGTCAGGCACCCAGTAGAAATCAATTTAATTACTTTAAAGTTTTAGGGCAAGGAGGAAAGGGTCGTCTCATTCAGCAATTAGTTTAACTGTTTTGATCATTTTACTTTCATTAAAATGCACATTTACTATCTAAGAAAGCAGACTACGATACTATTAATACATTTGACTTTTATCTGAGTTTTTATGCATTTGTGGTTTAGTTGTGTTTATGACAAATAGTTGCATTTGTGCTAAATCTTTGGTAGTTATTCTTCAGAATGAAAAGTTTTTGTGAGAATTACATAGAAACAATGTAAATGAAAAAATTAGAACTATATCAATATAGCTACAGCAGGGGGAACAACCATAGAGTATTGTTTACTACACTTTCAAACACCAGTAGATTAAAAGCACATACAAGAAATAAATCATCATATTTTCTATGTAAATTGCATATCTAGTTCAGGGAGTTAACAGGAGGGAGACAGTTGTGGCACTCTATCACAGTCCTGCAGAGAGATGACAATGAACAACAGGAGGAAACTCAAATATATTTCAAGAATAAAAGAGGAAAGAAGGATAAGCTGGTACATAGAAATATCACAAAACCTCTCTTCTTCATTTAATTCTAGCAATGTTGCCATTCCATGGGCCAGACATTTTTTTTTTTTGTACCAGACAGATGCTTTTCTTCTACTTCAGCACCGCCATTATTCAAACTCCGACTTGCTCCTGACACTAGGTTATTTCTCATTTAATCTCATTACCGTGAACTGTAAAAAGTATAAGCCATCTGAAATCATATGCTCCAGTCAGACTAGCCTCCTCAACCTGGGACTTTATAAGAAGGCAGGGTAATTACATTTTCTTTGTTGGATGTTTTCATCATTAAAAACTGTAAATTCTCAACAACATATCAAATATTCAGAAGTTATTAAGGGAAGGGTCTATTTTTTTTTAATTAATTCATAGTGAACCAATGTTTAGGAGTTTTTCTGTATTCTCCAGCTCTGTAATCTCTCTTATTTCATCCTATAAATAAAAAAAGTAATAAAAAATAAGAAAATAAGACTAATATACCACATTACATTGAAGCGCCATCCAGGCCGGTACCCTGCTCTCAACAGTAACCATATATAAATACCTAAAGACAATTATAAGAGCAAATAAAAATAATACTTCCCCATAACACTTGCAAACTCCAATAATTTTCAAGTCAGTGACATACTGATCTAGATGGTGTTCCTGTGAACACAGTAGCTCTCAATAGTTTTTTCCTTTGAACTTAACCAGTCTTTCCTTGAGCATCAAGTACACCTTAAACATCCACATTGTACTTGGTAAGAGTCCTCTTGTTTTGAACCTACTGTCACCAGTTTTATTTGATTTGCCCTTCTACTTTGTGCTAAAGAGAATAAAATATCAGTTGAGCCCCTGTATGCTACTGAGGAGTCCATAAATCTATATTATTTCCCCTCCCCTCCATCAAGTATGTCTTTTCCAGACTAAAGACTGCTAACTTTGTTGTTCCTCATAATGAAGTTTCATATTCTTGATGGTCTTTGTTGCCCATTTGTTGTTTTCCAGATCTCAATCCAGATCAAAATGATCGAGTGGTTCATTTAGAAGCTTTCTGCAAACCTTCAGTGCCTTTACCTGCATTTGCTTTCATCAATCATGTATACATACTGTGAAACAATAATTTAGAAAACAGGGAAGCTGTGTCGCTTTGATGACAGTCTAGAAAATAATTCATTTAAGTGATGCCACAAGTGTGAGGGATTCAAGACTTAACGAGACAGGCAACTTGATTGCAAGACTTTTTGTCTGCAAGCAAGAACAGTTGGTTACTGGTCTATCATAAAGGTCGTAAGAGCATCCCCTGCTCCTGGAGGTCTCACTGCTGGGGCTCAGGGACACCTTGGCAATAGCAGAGCCAAGGGCTGCCCCTTCCTGGATGAGCCTTC